>NC_142869.1:77695000-77895000 GCF_051225735.1 Oryctolagus cuniculus | reverse complement strand
TTTCCCTGCTTTCAGTCTAATTGTCTTTGACAATTGCAGTGCCTGGTGCTACACTGCTTGTGTTGTATTTAAAAACAGGGGAAAGAGGAGAGACTTGTTCATTAAAGATGCAGTATCCCTGGTTCACACAAATGCATCTGGCAGGTTCAAAATCGAATGTCAACCAAAGGTCTCAGCAGAGTGTGAGCTTCAGTTAGTTCTCGTGTTGGTTAGTCACAAGTACAGCTGGTTGTGAATTCTGAAATCCTAATAGCTCCATGTTTGCTAATGTGCTTCATATAAAAATCAGCAGGTGTTTCAACAACTGAAGGCTTTACTTTCCAAAAGAAGAAAACATGTTAAAACACTTTAAAGTGTTCAAGTGTACCTCTGCACGTATGAAGAAAGGATGTAACCAGTTGCTTCTGAATAATATAAAATAGATGTTTGTTTTAAAGTTCAAATAGGTGGTAGTGAAAACAGCACACACACACATACACACACAAACACACACACTAATTATATTTATATATATATATATATATATATTAGATCTTTACTTTAGTGGCCTCGATAGTTCAACAAACGGTGTCCCTTTCACTTTGCAAACTACATATTCAATGATCATGATACCCAATTTTTGCTAAGAAATATGAGAATGCGAATATAGAAGTGTCTTTCTGCTTGGAGTTGGATATATTTTCAGAGAAAAAAAAATTAAATGCCTCTAAAACATACTTTCCAACCCCCAAATATGTTTAAATTTACAAAGACCTATTGTAAGAATTAATTTGGATTTGTTTTTTGACATACTCCTCTGAAAACTGCATAGCCAAGTACTATGCAACCCATGTAAATTGACCCTGCTATTTTACATAGCATAGCCTCTGGATAGCTTTTATCACTTGCCCAGATGGTGTTTGGCCTATGTATTGTAGTGGAATGGTTTATTTTCTCCTTGATAGGTTTCAAATGCACAAGAAAACATTATACCCGTCTATCTGCATTTGAGTAGAATACAAACTGACTAATAGATAAACATTCTGTGTGAAAGTAAATAGCCTTAAAGTATACTGCCTTCACATTCCATTGATCAGCTCAGTCAGCAAAGTTTTCCATATTGTCACTAAAGTTCTAAATATTTTGGAAAGAAGCATGGCAGAGTGTGGAGTATTTCCATTTGTGTCACATACAAGGTCATTATGAATTACCTCTTGGATTTCTATTGATCTTTCTACTGAAGTAGTTTCCTTCACTTCCTTTCCATCCCTGTAGGAAATGTTATTGCAGTTGTGAGGAAGGGAATTAGGGGCATTTAAGTGGACTGGCTCAATCTCCTGGCCAGACAGCAAGGGATTTGGACTGGCTCATTATCTTACCTTCATTAGTAGCCTTCTCCAAATTTTTAGCAGTCAAAAAGAGGCCAGGAGGATGAAGCCCGATTACTCAGTTGTACTATCACTGATGGTACCCCCAGCTCCAAAATGGATGGTCAGAAAAGAGCTCATTATTAGATTGGTCTATTGAAGAGCTCAAGATGCTGCCGCCATGCAGAATCAAAGAATCATAGGAGAGCACTGCACTCTTACTCAAAGGTCAGCCTCATCTCTTCCAACACATCTTCATTTCTTCAACTTGCCCCATTTCCTAAGGGATCAAATCCTATAATTTGTGAGGCTAAAGGGAAAAATCACACACGACTCCAGCTTCTTCTAAATACATAGATTTTTGAATTTTTAAGTTACTTAAAGCTAAAAGCCAATGTGCATGACTTCAATTAATTTTCCACTTCATAAATGAGTGTAAAACACAATAGTGCAGTCATATATTTGGTATTAAGTCTCACTAGCCACAAAAAAATGTGGGTCAATACTGGATTTTCCAAAGTTGTCTAAATAAGACTGAGTTTGTCAAAACTTGCCAGATGCTTTCAAGTGAACACAGCATGTTGGCGGAAATGAAATGCAATGTCTGAAAGAAAATAGGTCAGCACGGTGCAAAAGTAAACTTGTCAGAGAGATCAATATGGACCTACAAGTTAATGGGGATATTAGAATTTCCTTACGACAGGGATGCACAGGGTAGACCCAGAACATGATTGTAGTGTTGAAAAGCAGAGGACATACTTAGGTATTTGTTTTTTGTATCCTTAATGAAAGGCACCACTTTTTAAAATGGAGTATTTTATATATAAGCACAGTTTTAATTGACAGAACATCATAGTAAATTAAATTCTGGTTCACTTGCTCAGTTTTTAGCAACACAAAAAATAAAAAGGGGGAGTGATGATCAAGTATCATACAATTTCAGAAAGATCACAAAGTCCCTCGCTAGCTTTTCCTGTGAAGCATTTCAGAGAGTTTGACACTGTGGATAAGAGCAGTAAAAATTTTCAAAGAAAAAAAAAATAACAGAAAGACCTTTCTTGGGGCTTCTCATTGCATTTATTTAAATCTTTTTAAAAAATGTACATTACTTATTGAATACATAAAATGCCAGTGCTTTGCCACAGTTTTGTTACTGCATCTCTAAACTAAAAAAGGAGCAGGGTCGGGGTGGAGGGTGGGCAGAAACAGGACATACATTCAATAAGCCAGGCTGTTCTGCTTATGCATGGCCAGTGGCTTTGGGGAGCTACAGCCTGCATAGTGACTGTTCAGAGGCGTTGCCTAACATCAGCCAGCTATCAATGAGAAGTTGCACATAAAGCATTAAAAGGTATAAAGAACAGCTGCATGGGGAACAGGAGAGAAATGGGAAATTAAGAAAAATGCCACAAATGCCAAGAGAGGGGTGCGCTGGGCTGAAGGGGAAGTCGGCAAAAGACTGTTGCTTTTGGAAACCAGATTTAATGGGGAAAGGGAAAGATGGGGGCAACCCAAGCAACGTATTTGGCAAGCTATATTGCAGGATGTGTGTGTGTGTGTGTGTGTGTCCACTTCCAATTTTCTACTTCACTTTCTGAGAGAAATGTAACAAAACTGAGGTAGAAATAAACACGGGAGCACTGCAGCCCAGATTTCAAAACGAGAAGCAAAACTGTACTGACAAGAGTGGACTCGCAGAGGGGAGGAAACACAGAGGTTCTTTGTGGATCTATAGCAGTTGGCTGGTTGGTTGGTTGGTTTCCGCTTTGATTTATTTGTGTGTTTGTTTTGGTTGCTATCCTCTGCATTCTATCAAACAGCACGGCAAGCCTGTAAGCTAGTTTAGTGAATAGAATGACACCATTCCCAGCAGTTTTGAGAGAACTTGCAAACCACCACCACCACCATCATCGCCTACGCAGTCAAGGGCAGTTCTAGTTTTCAGGTACTGTGACTTTTCAGGGTCCCCAAGAGGCCTTGTGGCTGACTGTCCCAGACACTAACACAAACTGAATAAGTAGCTTTCCGTTAACCAGTGTAGCTTTTAAGAACATCTTCACTTAATTATCAAGGAGCAATGTACTAAGAACTCTTGCAGTTATTGACATGAAGAATTATTCTGCTCTGGTTAATTTCCCATCCTTCGTAAAAGAACTATTCTTTTTTTTTTCTCAATCCCTCCATTTCTACTTTAAATTGTAAATATTCAGCTGTATCACACTTCAGTATTTCTCTGGATACATTCAAAGTAATTTTTCTTGCTATCTTCCAATTGTTGAGGTAAACATACATTTTAATATAAAGTAACACCGAAGCCTATCCCATTACTCTCAGAAGTACATAGTGCTTTCAACACATTCCTTTGAGGTACTGTACAAATCACAATCACTTTCCTGAGTTTTTGCAGACAAGAACATTAAAAGAAATGAACTGCAGAAATTAAGGTCCAGATTACCGTTACCCTGTTTTACCTGTTCTTAGCTTAATACTGCAGAACAGACAGGATTGAGGAATACTGTTGCTCTTAAAATGGCAAAAATCTGGTTTTCTGTCATAACACAACCGTTCATCTCTTTAGTCCAATAATGTTTGAAGTTAAAGCTCTTTATATTAGCACATGCCACCAATGTAATTGTGAGGCAAACAAAAAATAAAGCACCACTCCAGGCACTTGACAGCAACTAAATCTCGAGAACAGCAGAATGGAATCAACACACGAGGTTCATGTCCTTCTGAAATCAACACACTTGCACCTTGCTCCTTGGTGAGTGTTGTCTAGCTTGAACCGAACTGAGCATCCGCATGTAATTTCTGTCATCTGGGGTTTTTCAAATCAGAAGCTCTTATGTGATGCACATTTCCTCCAAATCTACCCTGACGCTAAAGATGCAACTTAATTGTCATCTTCCCCCGAACCCTTTGCAATTTAAACACTACTGGAAAGGGCCTCTATTCCCTATGTAGTGGGTTTTATGTGTGTGTGCCAACATTCACCACATTTTTTTTTTTTTTGTCAAAGGAGTTATCACTGACTGCAACCAAACATTTTGTTCCATTCAACATACATATCAAGCTCTTTTTGAGATATGCTAGGCTGAATCTTGCAGAAAGCATTTTCAAAGTCTTGATACGTAACGGGCCTCAGCTGGCTGGGCATAATGGCTGAGAGGTCTGTGGCTGGCATGGCATGGAGGGGGCCCACCGCTGCTTCCTGACACAAATGAGCCACGTCTAGTCCAGAAAAGCCTTCTGTGCGCTGGACGAGCAGTGCAAACTCCTTGTCATTGAGACAGTAATTGTGCTGTGAGAGCAGTTGTACTATTATCTGGTGCCTCGCTGTGCTGTCAGGAAGTGGGATTAAAAGTCGTTTCATGAAGTACCTCCGAAGGGATTCATCTATTTCTTCTGGTTTACTGGTGGCACAAATGACTACGATTTGGTCCTCAGCTGAAGTTAGTACAGTGTCCAGCTGCATCAGAAATTCGGTTCGCATCCGACTGACTGGACTATGCTCCTCACTCACTTGGGAGGAGAGAAGCATGTCAATGTCACTAACGAAAATCACGGAGGGCTGGCGACACCTGGCCACGAGGAAAGAGGCATGGATCATTTTCTCGGCTTCTCCTAACCACTTGGCGACTAGTCCAGAACCAGCAATTTTGAAAAACGTGGCCCCCAGCTGACTAGCTATGCATCTGCCCAGTAACGTTTTGCCTGTCCCCCGAGGTCCAAATAAAAGGATGCTCCGAGGTAAGGCCGTCAGTCCACTGAATGCATCTGACCTCAGCACTGGCCATAAAACCTCCTCCTTAATGACAGCCTTCACCAGGTCGAGGCCGGCAATGTCATTCCAGTCTACTGGAGGTCCTTGGGTGATGATCTCATTGGTTACCAGGTCAATGAGGTGCGTGTCAGTGTTCTTCAGTTGCTCGTCCACAGAGTGGTTGGATGAGGTAGCTGCACGGAGTCCAGGGCCTTGCATTGGGTGAGAGAGGAGCTGCCTGTGCTCGTCCCCATGCTCACTCATGACTGGCGATGTGTACTTCCCAAAGGATTCACTGGATCTTGATCCCAATGAATTTTTAGCAGTACTGTAGGAAGGAGGGGTCAGAGCCCTACTGGACTGGCTGCTGAATTTCCTTTGCTGTTCAGAGGACATTAGCTGCTTTGTTGGCTTAAATGCTAAGGATGATGTTTCAGCACTTCTGTCAAAGCCATTCCCCCGATTTGTGTTTGCAATGCTGTTGTCGGGCATTCTGTACATAGGACTCTGTGTAGATCTCTGTTGGCCATAGCTGTAATTTCCATAACTGGAGTCCATATCTCCTTGCCCTGCCATGTAGAAAGCTTTCCTTTTGAGAGAACTTGCCGAACTGTTTGTCAGAGCCGAGGGTGCAATGGGTGTCAAACCATGGCCCTGGTAGGTGTAGCCAGGAACGGTGGTGGGGGGCAGGGGGGTGGGAGCAGGAATTCCTGAAGGCAGGTACGCTGAAGGGGGTGGCGGTGCACCCCCAGGGCTGTACCCAGACCCCACGGCAGTCTGAGGAGGATAGCTAGCAGAGGGATAGCTGTAACTGGAGAGGTTAGAAGTCCCATTGTAGCCTGGGACCAGAGCTGGTGGTGGAGGAGGTGGTGGCGGTGGCTGCAGGAGCCCAGAGCTATGCAAAGGAGATGGATGAGGTGAAGGAAGTGCAGGTGCTGGCTGGCTACTATAACTAGAATGCAAATATGATCCGTTGTATCCTGGGGCATATTCCTGAGATGGGAGCCCTGCATGAAGACTAGGTACAGTGTGGCTTCCACAGGTACTACTTGAATAACTAGGTTCTGCCAGGTTGCTGGCCACCCCAGGAGAGCTCCCTATACTTGCAGAGACATCTGCTGGAGGGAGGGCTGAACTGACTCCAGCTTTGCTGGCAGCGATGACATCTGGGACACAGTTCATAGGATAAACAGCTTCTGAATTCAAGGAAGGCTGCCAGGGTTCGCTTTCAGTTTTCCGACCATTCACGAGTCCTGATGGTGCATCTGAATAGTTGCTGAGTACAGGTCGGTCCACAGGACCTTCCAAAATGCCAGAATACTTCTCTGCATACTTTTTTAGTAGGTTGGATGCAGTCAGAGCAGATATGTCATCATTCGCCCAGGCGTACTGATAGGTGCGCTGCAAATGACCTCTGTAGGCTTCAACTTTGTGGGCAGGGGACCGCGTGGTCGAGGTGATGTCAAAGTGCTGTTCTGGCCACTGGGCATGCTCGGGCGTCCACTGCATCTTCAAGCCTAAGGATTTTGGGGGGAGGGGGGAGGGAAAGTTAATTTACTCAGAGATTCACCAGAACTCTTAAAGCTCTCTCCCACAACTTCTTTTGTTACCTAATCCATTAATGATATCTATATTATAAAGGACTGCTACAGTTTAGAATATGTATTCTGATTTCTATAATATATATTCTTTATATGATGGACTAAATTTCAGCTCTGAGTACAAAGTAAACTGAAGTTTAAGTAAATTATCCCTATGGAAGACTGGATTTTTTTTCATTTTTAAGTTACATGCAAATATGTTTCTTTCAGCACCAGCAAGTTACCTGCTGTACACACACATGCACATATATATGTACACACACATTCCTGTCAAACTGGACTTCAATCACAGGTTTTTAGAATATGCGTGAATTTTAAATATCTCACATGTGATGGCATTAGCATGTACAATATCTAGCTATTCTGTCTTCTCCCATCACAGTTTCTGTTTTCTATTTTAACCAATATAGAAATGAGACACAGCTGACAGATCACATCTAGGATACCTCTCTTATTTGGTACTGAACACCTAGTTAGCACAGTATAATGCTCCCTGCGCAGAACAATATGACACAGACATAGCAGGTCATTCCATAATCCAACTCTCATCTAAAGTGGTCCACGACAGTTTCAAATCTGCTTCGTGGAGTGCAGCAAAGCAATCTCCCAGGCAGCGCTCCATCGCTTTCATCGCACAAAGCCTACAACTCGGTATGAATTACAACTGGCTCCTTTCTGCCTCTCAGTTCTGTTGTTGAGTCTCTGAAAAAAAAAAACAAGCATCACTTGTCTGTGGGCCTTCTAGCGTTCTTCGCTGACAATCCCCCCTCCCCAAAGAGCCTCCAGGGTACAGAGGGAGAGAGACAGAGGCTGAGAAAGGAGGAAACAGAGGTGCAAGGGAAGAGGAGCCTGGAGACAGCATCTGGATTCTAACTCTGCATTTCTACATGAAAAGTGCACCCAGAGAAAGAGACTGTATGAGTACTTCTATCATGTGCTACATTAGCAGTTGAAGCAAGGCGACCATGTAGCAAACTACACAACAAATATTCTTTCATTTAAGGGAAAACATTAAGCAGGTAGAATCAGAGAATCATTTGAATTTTAAATGTAAAGGAGCCCATAGAAATGGTCTTATTTCGCAGATTAAGGAACCAGGGCTTGAAAAAACTTAGAATGTACCCTTGAGGTCTCATAGTTAGTTACAGAAGAGGACTGGAATCCTGCCCTCCTATTTCCCAGTGCTGGCTCATCCCATTCTAATCTCAGCTTCGTTCAAATACTTGCTCCTGTGGTACAGCTATATTAAGCAGGCTGCCTTAATCTCTTTTGTATTACCCAAAGTGAATTTTGCAAACTGTCTTGTGCCCTCTGGCAGAGATTCCTTGATAAGGAGGAGGCCTGGTCTAAATGAAGCATCTGTGGTACCAGCTCCCTTCTGAATTAACCTAGCCTATTTTGACAGCTTCTACCCCTTTCTGCTTTTCTCCCCCAGCCCCTGTCGCTCTTCACTGCCTCACTTTGGCTTCTGACATGGCCAGCGTAGACTCAGTGAGCTAAACTGAACACAACACACAGTTTGGTAACAGAATGGCATGTTGATTCCCTTCTGACTCCCTCTTCCTTGTTTGCAAAACCACTGCACCAGACACTGGAAGTTAATTAGCAGGATGATGCTGTGCTAATTGTGTTAATTTACAAGGTTTTAGTCAAAGAGAATCATGCCAGGGCTGGCACTGCTGTCATGCTTCCGACTTAATGATTAAGAAATACTGAAAACAAGGTGGGAAGGATTGCAGTAATTACACAATAAATGAATAAAGCAACAGGATTCATTTGCAAATATATTTTACTGCAGTTGAACTCATTTGCATTTGGATTTTTAAAAAGGATCCATGTAGATATTCATTTGCAAATCACCAACACCATTAAATTAAGTCTGAATGCTGCAGAGGGTAACTTAATCAACTTCCACATGTGTGTAGATTTTAGGAAAAACATTGAAGACCTCACTTCTCGTGTGTGTGCACCGGATTCTTCATTTTTCCTTTACACAGCACAAGTCTTCAATATTTCTGATTTAAAAACTTTCTATGTTTTGAAATAATCTAATCAAATTGAAAAATATTGTAAATGTTCACAAAGTACAGCTTGCATCATTTCACTGAGATAAACTCTGGGAGTGACTTCTAGGAAGAACTAAAATGAAATCCTTAATTGTTTCTGCTTTCTCAATCATTACTTTTTAAGGGGGAGGAAAACACACCGCAAAATGGGTGAAATGACTGAAACCACACTTAAAGGGGAAAAGATGCAATTTTAATGAAGCAGCATTTCAGGAATCATACTTTCATTAAATTCAACTGGAAATTATTAAGAGCAAATCACCAGGAACCAATCGCAAGTAATCAGTATCTAAATTCTTCTAGTGTCATGGGATTTACTTCAAGCCTTATAAAAGGAGAGAATATTAATGTGACTGTAATGTAGAACTGTCTAAAAGACCTACAAATTCATTAATCCTGTAAATTATTTCCAGGGAATTTCTATTAGGATTTTTTTTCTTTAAAAGGTATCAAAATAGAGAATAGAGAAAATAAACACATATGCTATGAGTTGAAATTTGATTAGGCAGCTAAAGGAGGAACATGTGAATAAATGTCTTGAAGCAAAGACTAAGAAAATAACTTGGAAGTCATAGGCAATGGATTTTTCACAACATGCATTCTCACACACACAAGTTAAAGGAATTTATCACAACATGCACGCATACACACACACAACTTAAAAGATATGGCTTCCTTTCAGTTAGCTGAACCGAGCCACTGTTGGCATAAGTTAACAAACACAATTAAAAAAGCCCCTTCAACAAAAACCAAACTACTTTGATTTTTTTTAAAGTGGGAGGTGGGTACCCTCCATCTGCACAAGCTTAAATAACATTTTTTGTAAACTGTTCACTTATAAGGAAAATGTAAAATAATTTCAATAAGCTATAATCACTGTGAAAGACAGAAATATACAGTTTAAATAAAACAGACTGCCTGCTTTCTCAGGGAATTTCTGCATAGTTTAACTCTAGCAAAGCTAATTAAATTTTGTGAGATTTTGATTTCGTCTGAAATTAGGCAAAGATCCTATCTATCAAAATTATTTGTTTGGAACAGTTACTGGATACACCAGTGCCTTTTGATTCTCATGCTATCTTTGGATGTGCTTACCAAAATATTTGAAAGTTTTTTTAAATTGATGCATAGTAACTAACAAAAACCTTAGCAGGGCTGCAAAAAGCAAGATTGGGTTTTGATTAACCTTAAGGCAACAGAATTGTTCACATGCTGTGAAACATGAGAATGTATCCAGTGCTTTGAAATCATCAAGGTTATTTGTCAGTAGAAGTTGACAGTTAATGATAAACTCTGAATATGAGTAGGAGCTGAAGAAGCCAGTGCTGAAGAGACCACTAGCCTTGGGAGCATTAGACACCTTTGCATTGGTCTCATACTGACTGCAGCAATACCAAACTTGTTTTGTTGTTGTCATTGCTGTTCTGTTTATGAGTGGTACTATTTTTGATGTGAAACTGGAGGAAAACACAAATTTTCCTTGAACAGGAGAAGCATGCCCTGATTGCATTGCTGTCATGTGTAAATGCAGTAAACTCACGTCACTTAAATGAGATGGGTTTTAAAAACAGCTTTTATATGCTTCCCTTCACAACAGGAAGAGATAAATCCTAGAGATCATACTATTTAACATTATTAGAACAATAATCCCCAACTGCTATGTGGCAATAGCCTAATAGATTCAGTACAATTCAGAAAATGTAAGAAAAAGAGTTCTTACAGAAAACTGAAGGATTGTTCCAAAATATCACTTTTTATTTTTGGAAGGATCAGAAAATTCTTAACACAGGTGGCACATTTCACAATGTGATGTTTATAAAATATGCAACTTAATAGAAAATTGCTTTTGAGATATTTTAACATACATGTCACATGAGGATGCCCGCTACTGCAGTACAATGACGGAGTGTTGTTTCACTGTTATAGAATGAATTTATGCACGTATAAGTGAACAAGTCTATTTTTCCATATAACTGGGTGCCTCGGATAACATCTGACATTCTCATCATTGCTGACCCTTTTATGACTTGGGTTTAATTACTTCACAGTTACACCCTTGTCACTCTCCTTCTTTCATGTTGCTTACTTAACTAGTTTTGGAACTAAACAACGGTAGCATACTCTGAAGTTCTGCCACAGCTTCAAAGTTTTAAAGAAACCATTCTACAGAAAAAAATAAAATGGAGGGTATAAAAATAACCTTCAGAATGGAAGGAAACTGGAAATAAAAGACTAGGTCTTCTAGAATCTATTTTTAGCCCATATTCCTGGAAATATTAGAGGCGCTTACTCCCCCACCTTCACCACATGTATGCTATGCAACAGCTCATCAGGCCCAAAAAACCTCTTTTCTGTAATGTTCCCATGGGGTAATTCTGGCTGCTAGGGACTCTGCCCTCATTTGTAGGTTTTCTCCGACTTCCTCAGGGCAGGGACCTGAGGCAAACACCTGCAGGCATGGCAGGGTTTGCTTGCTCCAGGATGTCTGCATAGCACTCTCAGAAGTCTGCGCTACTGTGTCTCTGAAATTTTCTTTATTTTTAAAAATGTAATACAATAGTTAGCAAGATTCATTCTAGAAAAATAACCACTGCTAGACCAAATACAGCAAAATAATTAAAATGGTTTCCCATCTCCTCTGCCTAATAATGCAGCAAAATCACCGTCTCTTAGGTCAGGAGTGGCAGAACTAACACGCGGAGCATTCACAATTTCAAGCAGAGAGCAGCAAAGTCAATGGCTAAAACTGCAGGTTTATGCAAGAAACAGCCTTTTGAGGGAGGGACTCCAAACCTCCTGGTACTGAAACCTGTCTTTGGAATATCTGCCCATCTTTATTCTGTAAGGGAAGTGACAATCAACTGAAATGTTTCAGCAGATGAAGCAGCATTGTCCTTTTGTCTATTCTATGCATCCTCATAAACAAGAGGGCGACACAGCACATCTAGTATTACTTGCACTAACCCATTGGGTCTGGAAGCTTTCTCAGTCCACTTCCTGATAATACCTTGCCTTAGAATATGACATCCGATCTAAAAGAAACAATAGGAGAAAAAGTGAAGGGAGGAAGCACTGAAATAATCTGTTTAATCTATCTAATTTGGTTCCATCTTTAGAGCCAAAACTGCAAGTCCTTTATGAGTTGAATGTGAGAGAGGGATTGCCGTACTTACCTGCTCAATAAATTGAGGGCCCACTCAGTGCAAAGCATTGTAGATCAATGCTAACTACCTGAACCAAGGAAGTCTTGTCTTTTCTCTCTCTCTCTCTCTTTTTTTTTTTTTAACGTGGTGATGAAACCTTTTCAGCTTTCTATCTCCTTCATAATTTTACTTCCTAATTCTCTCAAATTAAAGTCCTTGGTTTTAGAGATTAATGGAATTTTGAAATGACCTATTCCGATCTAGAAAGACTCACTGTCATTTTGGTATTTCACTTTCTATGGTGTCCTGTGCATTTGGATATTTTATACACCATGGTATTTTATGGAGTCATTAATAGACTGCTGGGGTAGAAAGGGGCTGTAGAGGCATAAATACATTCTAGGATTCTGTTTGAAGAGTAAAATGCCAGGTTTGAGAAAGTGACCACTGACACTGCTTTGTCATCACTTACTTATTATAATCTTGGTTAAGATGCTTACACCCATCATGCTCACTTTTTCCATCTACAAAATGTGGAAAATAATGTATCATTAACTTTATAGTACTGCTCTTAAAGTTTACCTAAAGTCATAATATTTTGTGAAAGTATTAAGCATTCTCCAACTGTGAGATGTTATATCTTACCATTTTGAAAAAGAAGTGCACCGAACACGAAACAAAACAACAATGGCTATGCAGAGAAAAGTAAACCACTCCCAGAATTTATAAATCAGCTTTTCTTCAACTTGAGACTGAAAAGGAAATTCTCCAGTGGGAATATAGTTTATAAGAGAGGTTTAGGGGCCGGCGCTCTGGCATAGTGGGTAAAGCCTCCACCTGCAGTGCCAGCATCTCATATGGGCACCAGTTCAAGCCCAGCTGCTCCATTTCCAATCCAGCTCTCTGCTATGGCCTGGGAAAGCAGTAGAAGATGGCCTAAATCCATGGGCCCCTGCACCCACATAGAGACCCGGAGAAGCTCCTGGCTCCTGGCTTTGGATTAGGGCAGCTTTGGCCCTTGCGGCCATTTGGGGAGTGAACCAGTGGATGGAAGACCTCTCTCTCTGTCTCTACCTCTCTCTCTCTCTGCCTCTCCTCCTCTCTCTCTGTGTAACTCTGACTTTCAAATAAATAAATGGATAAATCTTAAAAAAAGGTATAAAAGTTCTTTCATAGCAAAATACAGAGCATGATCTTCTTAATCAAAAGTTGTCCAAGATTCAAAATGTTTCTGTAGTATTTCATTTATTCTTTTTTAATAAAATGATTTTATTTATTTTATTTGAGAGTTAGAGTTACAGACAGTGAAAGGGAGAGACAGAGAGAAAGGTCTTCCTTCTGTTGGTTCACTCTCCAAATGGCCGCAACAACCAGAGCTGTGCTGATCTGAAGCCAGGAGCCAGGAGCTTCTTCCAGGTCTCCCATGTGGGTGCAGGGGCCCAAGGACTTTGGCCATCTTCTACTGCTTTCCCAGGCCATAGTAGAGAGCTGGACTGGAAGTGGAGCAGCCAGGACTAGAACTGGTGCCCATATGGGATGCTGGCACCGCAGGCGGAAGATTAACCTACTGTGCCACTGCGCTGGCTCCTTCGTTTATTATTATTGTTATCTGTGATTCAACATTTTAAAGACCAGAACTAGGAAGTGGAATACTTTTAGGTTAAAAATAAATTGAGAATGATCTCAAAACTTGCATTCTCAAAATAGGATATTCTAATCATGTAACTTAATACTGTCAAATGATTTTTCTTTTTTAAGTCACATTTTCATACGTCAAGACACATTTTGTGGCAAATTCTCTGCCCACCCTATTTTACCTTATTTGCATAAAGCAGTCCTTTTTACCAATCATGAAGGCATTTTCGGCTCAATGATCCTTACTAAGTACAGTTCAGATCCCTCACCCTGCCACAGAGAACTGCAACCTGAGGACCTGAGGGCAGCAGAGAGCCTCCAGCTGTGTGTTGTTTGGCCAGGGTCTTAAAAACCAGTCAACTTTATTAAAAAAATTCCTATTTTTCAGACAAGCTAAAAGATTTTGCAACACTTCATTCTTGCCTGGCAACAGTTGGCTGATGTTCCAAGGACCAACTCCCTCTTTGGACACAGCATACATTTGCTGCTTTGTCATGGTGTTCCCACTCTCTATTACAACATCAGGTACTTTTGTTCTATCAGGTCACAGAGGCATTTGAATTGATGATTTCACTCTGAAGCTTCAGGCTACAATTTTTTCATTTAATTGCATTTTCTTGAAAACTGGCGAGTCTATTGCTCTACAACTTCAAATGTAGTCAGTTTCAGGAGAAAGATTTTCCAAGTACCACTTTTTAATAATCAGAGCACCGGTAAAATACCTAAGTTTTTTTGTTGATTCAAATGATGAACAATGGTGTCTTTTAAGAAACTGGTCCCAGACAGCTGCTATTTCAGTCTGCCACTTTGCTCTTAAATAGCCTGCTATCTTTTCATGCTATTTGCCATACAACCATCTCCACCACTGCTAATCTGTTCCTATGAATATGCTAGAGATTCTAATACCACAAACCAAAGCTTCATTTATTAGTAAGGTATCTCCTGTTTGTCAATTACATGAGCTTTAGTACAACTTGTCTGAGAGCCTGGCAAAGCTACTTCAAAGTTCTTATTATTATTTCCGAGAGAAAGCTGTTGAGTAGACCATTTGAGGGTAAGTGACAGATCTTGGCCTATGTGCCATAAAGTTAGCCTTATTATGAGCCTGTGTTCAGGAACCAATGTGGTGGTGCAGTGGGTTAAGCCATCACCTGCAATGCTGGCATTCTATGAGCACCAGTTTGAGTCCTGGCTGCTCCACTTCTGGTCCAGCTCCATGCTAATGTGTCTGGGAAAGCTGCTGAAGATGGCCCAAAGACTTGGGCCCCCACCATGGCAGAACGAACCAGCAGATGGATGATCTCTCTCTGCCTTTCCTGCTTTCTCTATAACTCTGCCTTTCAAAGAAGTAAATAAATCTTAAGAACAAAAGAGCCTGTGTTCAATGTTATGGGCACCATTGTATGATACCCTGACCTTAAAATTAAACTTGTGGGTAGCTTATGGTCTGAATCAGGTTCCTTAACATATATTACATCTTACTAATAGAAAGAAAATACTTACCACAACATGACCAAATGTGAAGAGGACAATTTTGCCAATATTTCATACTGAGCATGAAACTTGGTGTGCATAGGCCTGACTAGTTATTATTTTTAATATTCAAGACCTATATAAGAAGATGGCTTGCATTTGTGAGGATGAATGCATAAGCAGCTATGCAAAAGAAATTACACTGATGAAAGGAATATTACTTTTAAACCACTGAGATTATATTCAATATGTGATCGGGATCAGATCGCTTAAAGCAATCCAAGAAACCATCACCATAATTCAAATAAGTACTTTTTTTCCCACTGGGGACTTTACAATTTCTAATACTTAAATCAAAGTATACAAGTGAACATATAATCATGCCCATACACAAATATATATAGTTTAAAATGATAGATTTACATTTTTTCTTGGGAGGGTATATTTTTAAAATTTCTTATAAACATTTTTAAATAATCTAAAATCAACTGAAAATCAGGGTCCAAGACTCCTACTATGAGTAATTCAAAAGAATGCTTGTCCGTGCCCCTTTTCATACATGCAGGTTAAAATACACAACTCACTCATACTCTGCATCTTAGTATTTAGTGTCAGGTGTCATCAACCATTGCTAGGAAAAGGTGTCTGAGGTGAGAGGCATGGCTGCCCCATACTGAAGTAAATGTTGATTTGTTATTGCTACCTTTGTGAATTTTAGACAATTTATAACCAGTTTACAGACTGCTTCCTAGTTAACCTTTAAAGCTGCTACTTTACGGCCTTTCATTTCTCATGCTGTCTATTCCTGTTTCCATATATGGTTTTCAATCCATTAAGACTCTCCACTCCCCCCAAGTCTTTTTTGTCATACAAAGATCATCAGGACATACCACAAATGTCCATGGGGACTGCCAGGGCTAATGAATATGTATGTTCTACGTCACAACAGAGCACTCTACTCGTTCTGCAGGATCAACCCTCTTATGTGTGTAAATAACAGGTGAGCAACAGCATGCAGGGATAAATGGGGTTAACACAACCTGAGAGCCTCATGCTGGATTCATAGTATCCGGCTGTATGATTGATTCAGAAAAACAAATTCAAATGCCAAAGGATTGTGCAGTTCCTAAGGGGTTTCGATCTTTATTTTTAAAAGGCTTTACAGAGATAAAAATTAGCATCATTTCCAAACTCTGAGATTATTCCAGTTGATGGTCAAGATACTATTTTTTCCACAAAAATATATTTGCACTTTTAATTAACACAAGCCAAGCATACTACCAAACTTGAATTATGACAGGGCGGGTTGACTTGTTCAGTCACAATCCTAAAATGTTCTAGTAACCATTACTTGCAAATACAACTATTGGTAAATATTTGTTGTGGGCTTTCTAGTTCATGTATCTGAAAGCAAAGCTCAATTTATTTATATTGCCCAACACAGCTAGTTGACATGGGTCAATAATGAAATGCAGATTTTCCAGAACTCCGCAGCCTTGTATAAAATGGAATTTGCATTCATCTTCTTTTCGGGATTCCTCTGGAATCTCATTCTAAAAAGGCAGCTTACATAAAGCAAAACAGTTACATAAGGCTACTTCGATAAGACTGAGAGCTCCCTCACGTAATTAGACAAAGGGACAAGCATATTATCTACTTTTCAAGCACACAACTCCTCAACCTTTCTCCTTAGAATTCTTTGCTTTAGGTGACTCTAAAATGTGCACAACCTAGACAAAATTTGCTTAGGTTATTTATGCATCTTTCTCTTTTCAGCAATTTGTACATTAATTTTTAATGTAATAGCAAAATAGTGTCTTGGACTTTGAAAAAAATATTCCATAGCCAGGGCTGGGTGACATAGTGCATTAATTCACTGTCCTTCACTCCTGGGACCTGTGTATAATTTAGACTGGCCTGAAGAAAATAACTTTGATCTGAAGGCAGTGGAAAAAGCTACATATGAAATGAGTTTTGGTAGGTTTAGTGTTGTTTCTTTCATATAAGATGACGTATGAAGACAAACTGCTTTAGAATACAACCAACAGAGGCCAGGATTATCAGTGCAGAAGCTCTGAGCAGTAACAGTAGTTTCATCACTTCTATGTTCTCGACACCCTGAGCACCATCTATAATTGGGATGCAGGGACTTCCTGATAAATGAACATTGCAGAAGTGCAGTGGGAATGACAGTCCAGTCGTTAGCGCTGTTGGCTTTCATTTGTAAACAAAGACTGCTGTATAATGAGGCAGAAGCAGAAAAGGGGATCAGTGTCGTCATAGGAAGCAGCTTTTCCTGGCCCAGAAGGAGTGTACAACAATCCAAACCAAATGTTAGTAGAAAAGACCCAAGTAAAGAATGTGCTTCTTCAGATCCCACTTAGATTTCATTCTACATGACAATATGACAATACGTACAACTTCTACTATTGTCCTGGACAATGCCATTATGTTAAAAAAAAAAGTAAAACACCAAAGCTGAGGTTTTGACTGAATTGAATAAAATGATTGATCCAGGTTTATATAAATTAACAACATGAAATTCAGATCCTCTTTCTTTTGCTTGTAATACCGTTCCAATTATCTTCTATTATAAATAAGCACAGGTCACATTGTCTCTAATGTAGCAGTTAAAAAAGTTGCTAGGGCCAGTGTTGTGGTGTAGCAGGTAAAACTGCCTCCCGCAATGCTGGCATGCCATATGGTGACAGTTCATGTCCTGGCTGATCCAACACCCTACTAATGGCCTGGGAAATGCACTGGAAGATGGCCCAAGTATTTGGGCCCCTGCCACCCCCATGGGAGACCCGGATGAAACTGCTGGCTTCAGCCTGGCTGAGCCCTGGCCATTGTGGACATCTCAGTAATGAATCAGCAGTTAGAAGATCTCTTTGGCTCTCTCTCTCTCTGTAACTCTGAACTCTAAATAAATAAATATATATATTTTTAAAAATTATAGATAAATAAATGTTTTTAAAAGAATATTTTTTTAAAAATTAGCAAATACAAAGCCCCTAAGCATAGAAGTATTTATCATGATCAAGAATGCAAGGAACCAGTATGGTTGTAACGCAGTGACCAAGGAGGGAAATGTTGGGAGATAAGAACAGTGGGAACCATAATATTTTGTGTCTTCTCAACCCCGAGCCACCATTACTCTGCCTTTCAAATAAATAAAACTTTTAAAAACATTTCTTCAAAGATTTATTCACTTAGCCAAAAGGCAGAGTTACAGACAGGGAAAGAGGGAACAGTCTTCCATCTGCTGGTTTTCTCCCTGAATGCCCACCACATCCATGGCTGGGCCAGGCCGAAGCCAGAAACCTGCAAGTCCATCCAGATCTCCCGTGTGGGTGGCAGGAGCCCAAGAACTTGGGCAATCTTTTGCTGCTTTTCCTAGATGCATTGGCAGGGAACTGGGCATTAAGTAGAGCACCCAGGACACGAACTGGTGCTTAGGTGACAGTTGGCATCACAGGCAACATCTTAACCCACTGCAACACAATTCCATCCCCAAAAATAAAACTTCTAAATGAAAGATCTCTGCGAGTGAGATCCCAATAGAAAGAACGGGCCATCAAAGAAGGAGGTACCTTTCTCTGAAGGGAGGAGTGAACTTCCACTTTGACTATGACCTTGTCTAAATAAGATGGATGTCCGCAAACTCAAAAGGCTTCCATAGCATTGGCAACTCATGACAAGAGCCTAGGGAGATTACTGACACCATAAACAAGAGTGGCAATTTGTTAAGTCAACAACAAGAGTCATTGTGCACTTACTCCTCATGTAGGATCTCTGTCCTTAATGTGTTATCCAATATGAATTAATGCTATAACTAGTACTCAAACAGTATTTTACACTTTATGTTCTGTATGGGTGCAAACTGTTGAAATCTTTACTTAATATATACTAAATTGATCTTCTGTATATAAAGAGAAATGAAAATGAATCTTGATGTGAATGGAATGGGAGAGGGAGCAGGAGTTGGAGGGTTGCAGGTGGGAGGGAAGTTATGAGGGGGAAAAAGCCATTGTAATCCATAAGCTGTACTTTGGAAATTTATATTTACTAAATAAAAGTTAGAAAAAAATGTAAAATAAATAAATAAATAAAACTTTTAAAATAAATAAAATAAAATCACTGTAACTGCTATTTGGAGAATAAGGTATAATGGGACAATTTTTTAAAAGTTAAATATGTTTTTTAAAATATAATTAAATACATAATTATTTTTTCTTTTCTTTCTTTAAGAAAAAAGAATTTTTTTTCTTAAAGAAAAAGATGTATTTATTTATTTGGAAGGCAGAGTTACACAGAGGTAGAGGCAGAAGCCTAGTCAGAGAGAAGGGGTGGGGGAAAGGTCTTCCATCCACTGGTTCACTCCCTAAATGGCCACAATGGCAGAAGCCGGGCCAATGGGAAGCCACGAGCCTCGAGCTTCTTCTGGGTCTCCCAAGTGGGTGCAGGGGTTCAAGCACTTGGGCCATCTTCCACTGCTTTCCTAGACACATTAGCAGGGAGCTGGATTGGAAATAGAGCAGCTGGGACTCGAACCAGTGGCCATATGGGATATAGTAGGCAGCTTTACCTGCTATATCACAGCGCCAGCCCCAACTAAATACATTTTTAAAAAAAATTATAAAGTTACTTTTAATATTGTCTTAGTAGAGTTATATGCTCTAAGGATGCTACTTCTCGTAGTTTAAATTATTCCAAAATTTTATACTTACTGATGAACATGAACAACTTTCCTGGCCCTCCTTAGTTATGGATAAGTGTTAGCTGGTAAGTTGAAGGAAAAGGGGAGTCCTTCTCAGTCACATTTATAAATTAGCACACTGTGTGAAAACAACTTTAATTTTAAATATGCTACTTTTAGTTTCTTACGTTGAAAGGATAAATAATTCAAATGTTCTCATTGCCTCTTCAAATTGTGTGCTACCTAATTCACAGGAAACAAATTCTTAAGGAACAGAAAAGATAAATGTCCCCCAAAACATGCAGGTAACATGTATGTGTTTGCATTTAAATGTATGTCAGTGGTTGGAGACACTGCATAAAATATAAGGAGAAGAATGACAGAGAGATGAAAAAAGATTTCTACAATCTTGTTCTATCCTAAGTAACAATCTACACTTTACCATTAAATTCAGACTCCAAAGCATATTCTAAGTCCTTTAGCAAACAATGTACATATCATATTTTCATCAAAAGTAATATTCATCCCCCATAGCCCAGTGGTCTTGGGAGCATGTCCAGTGTGGATGGGGTGGCAGTGAGGCAGAGGAAGGGCAGCAGTGGTAGGAGCTGCAAAGTGCCACATTACTAACCCCCGCCATGTGTGCCAATCATGATGAAATAAAGTATGAAAGCTTGAAAAAAAGAGTGAGATATTTACTTACTTAAAGTCTTCTTTAGCTATATATTAATTATTCCTGAATCAAACCAAGTCAAAAACTCCAAAAATTCTACACTTATAATTACTTTAAAATATATAATTGGGTTACACAGGAAAACATCTCAACTGTTAATTGAGAATTACCTTTGTGTTTCCTATGCGATAGACTTTTTTTCTTTTTTAAACAAAACTGACAATTCACAGACTTGATGAATTAAGAAAGAATTCATCATGTAATAATCTAAAAGTATATTCCTACTCATTGAACTGACATACCTGAACCTGACCTCTTTTAAGTAAATCATTTTAAAAGCATGAAAATGCCTACAAGGGAACTATAATTTTTAGTTTTACAGCTATAATATGATCACTTAACTAACTTGTGAAGATTTTTCAGGTGAGGATGTTCTATTATGCCCTCCATTTATTTAAGGCTTCTGCATCTAACCATTGTTTTCATATTTGCTTTAGAAATTGTTTTATCCAGTTCAATGTCAAATAATATTATACTTTTAAAAGAATCTATTCAAAAAGCATAGCATACAGCAGAGGATTGCATCCCTGACCATGGCTCCCAGAAGCATTAAAATGTTACTCGAGTACCCGAATGACAGCAATGACAGCTTAATCACTTAAAGGCTTTTTACATTAGCAGTTTTTTTCAATTTGAGTAGTAATATACAGGCAGAATTTAATAGGAGGTTAGCTGTTAAACACAGCTAAATAACACTTTTTAAAAATACAAAAATCAGGGTGGTGTCTAATAAATATTCCCTTACACTTTCTGAAATGTTAGAACACATTCATAAAGCTTTGTTTCTTTTATTTAATCCCCTCCCAACATATGTATTAAAAATTTAGTCTGATAATTAGATGCATAGTCAAACAGCTTCCCATATTATTATGATTTCAAGTAGAAGATTCATGGATAAAAAATAACTGAAAGGTGAGCCTACTAATCTAAAGAGTAACTGCCACACACCAAATAGAAATGAATGGTTTTTAAGTTTCCACCTCAAATATAGCTTCATATTTTGAAAGAGAAGAAGAAAAACAGAGAGAACCTAAAGGTGACCTTATTTAGATATATTAGCCAAGGCAGCCTTTGCCGTTTTTAAGCAAACATGATTGTGACTCCACTTGGTCCATCCAGTTTTCCAGTGTGTAAATTGGATGATGACTTGGACAATTCTCTCTTCATTAGTGAGCTGTGGAAAGGAAATATAGAACTGTTTTTTCTTCTTTTTAAATCTGCAGTGTCTTGCAGCTAGAATCCAAAACATCAAGGAAAGATTGCGTGTATGTGTACACATACTTCTCTCCCTTTTTCCATACACACACACACACACACACACACACACATATAAATGTAGTTTTTTTCTAGACAAGCTGTCGTAATTGAAATGAAGTCTAATCAGACTCATTACTGTTTTCAGCAATTTGCACCACCAAAGATGCTTATTAGGTAACTGTGTTTAATAAACCACTCTTTAGAAAAATACCAGTAATGAGCTCTTAACAGCCAATCTTCAGCGTGAATGCAATGTGAAAAGTGTTCCTAGCGCTGAATAGATTTTCACATTTACTTGTGTCATAATTAAGCTCCCTGGATTAGTTGCTGTGATGTTAGATTTATTGCAATAACTTTATTTTCTCTATTTTAAACATATTTGGAATTACAGTCATCTCTTGTTAGAGATGGATTATATTCATTTTATAGAAGATATCAGGTTAGTGCCAATCTGGCCAAAAGGTTTCTCAACTGAGGATTTGTTAACAAATCCTAGCTGAAAATTTTATAACTGATAATGGATACCAGGCATCAAATCTTCCTCATCAGCACCCTCAGACTTCAAACAAAAAGTCTTCCTGTTATTTGATTTTGAGAAATCATAAAGTTATCCCACATATAAATATACTGTGATCATTAAGAGGAAAAATGGCATTTCTATCACCAAGTTAAAAACAGAAAAAAATGGAAATTCCAAAAGAAATATTTCAAGTGTTGACCTTCTGTAATAAATAAATAAAATAAAATTCCATTACTTCATTAGATATTGCTCTTAATATATGAATATCATTTTCCTTCTTAATTCTCCCCTTTTTGTAGCACTACTTACTAACCTCTTAGCATTAAAGGCTAGTATTATGGATATACATTATTTATATGCACTAGGGGTGGTCGTGAGTGTCAGCTAGGCTTCTTATTGATAATGCGGGGGTGGGGGGGATAAAGCAGTCACACACCTTTAAGAACAGGAGTTAACTTTCATGCAAGACGACACATGTGCTAATCTAAGTACTTATCTATAGAATGCCTACTAAAGAAGATCCAAAGGCATATCTTCATGTAGAATAATCACATGGAAGGAAGTGAAAAAAAATTCTTGAGAACATCTAAGATTTATAGGAAGCTTTTCTATTTTTAGTAATGAAATAAAACCTCTTACATGATAAATTATCTTTTGCTTACTAAAAGCAACTTAAGAAATCACATAATCAGCTTCAAAATAAGATTCTTAACACTGTAAAATATAGAAGGCCATAAACAAAATAAATATGAAAAGTTACAAAAAATAATGAGACCAAGATTTTATATCCATTTGTAATAAAGTGTTAAGAATGATTCTGTTAGTGAATGATTCCTCTTCCAATGCGATCTCTACTTCCTCTTATCTCACAAGTTTCATGACTTCTAATTGGAGCCAGTAAACACTCATAACTGTTTTCACCTTTCTGAATCAACAGGGCTATGAGAACTGAGACTGTTAAATTAAAGACTTGTTTCATCTGATTTTGTGTAATGTACTTCTTTGCATTACAAAGTACAGAAGAAATAAAACTCATTCCCTTGTGAATTCATATAGCTTTCGGATCAAAATATGTTACTGTCTCTTTAAGTCTTGAGTGAATTCATATTTAGAACTATGGAAGAATAAACCAGTGAGTGAAACTACTGGATAACATATATTTTCACCTTAAATTACTCGTAGCTAGATGATTAGAAAAAAAAAAAAAGATGTAAAACTAACAAAAGGATTGCCTTTAGTTTCTTTTAAGTTGTCTTCTCATAACCTTGGGAAATTTCATTTATGAATCATGTAATTTATGAATGCTTTATAAAAGAGAATGGATGTTTTGTGCATTTATTTCTATTACAAAAGTCTAGAGCCTCAAAGATTTCAAATAACAGTAATTATAACTAATAATAATGATAAACAAGATTCATTCTTTTGGTGAGTTTTTAAAAATAACATTCCATAATGATAAAGCTTTAGCTTTTTTTTTTTTAGATTTATTTATTTATTTGAAAGGCAGACTTAGAGAGAGGCAGAGACAGGAGGCAGAGAGAGAGAAAGAGGTCTTCCACCCACTGGTACACTCCCCAGATGGCCACAACAGCTGCAGCTGCACCACTCCAAAGCCATGAGCTAGGAGCTTTTTCTGGGTCTCCCACGTGGGTGCAGAGGCCCAAGGATTTGGGCCATTTTCTACTGCTTTCCCAGGCTATAGCAGAGAGCTGGATTGGAAGCGTAGCAGCTGAACTGGTGCCCATATGGGATACTGGCACTGCAGGCTGTGGCTTTACCTGCTACGCCACAGAGCTAGGCCCTAAAACTTTAATTTTAATTATAAATTCTAATTAGGAACCGAGTTTCTAGTTAATAGATACTTTATCAAGATCCTACCATGCGTTATAGAAGGTTGACAAGATTTGCCTTGGTCTTAATTTCTAACTTGAGAGATATTAGCTAGGAAGGATACATACATATGGGGTCAAGGAGGGGGCTTAGCCCTTAAGACACTACCCCATGTCAGAGAACCTAGGTTCAAAGCCTGACTTGCCCTGACTCCAGCTTCCTGCTAATGCAAGATCCTGGAGCACGAATGACTCAAGTAATTGAGTCGCTGCCATTCCATGGGAGACGTGGGCTGTGTGCAAATATTGGGCAGTAGATTAGCAGATGGGAGTTCTCTTTCTTTGCCTTTCAAAATTTTTAAACGTTCATGGAAACATTTTTATTTCATAATATGAAATTATGAAATAATTTTCATATTGTGAAAATTTTATTAATGGATTTCAAAATTTTTGAATCAAAATAAACAGCTTTCAATTCCATTTCTCCATGAGCTTATTCATTTATTTTTTATTTGAGAGACATAGAGAGAGTTCCCATTGACTAGCTCACTTCCCAAATGCCCACAACAGCCAAGGCTGGGCCAGGCTGAAGCCAGGAGCCAGGAACTTTTTCCATGTTTCCCACGTGGGTGCAGGGGCCCATGGACTGGGCCATTCTCTGCTGCTTTCCCAGGTGCATTAGCAGGGAGCTGGATTGGAAGCTGAGCAGCTGGAACTCGAAACAGCACCCATATGGGATGCGGCTTAACCTGCTACACTGCAGCGCCATCCCCTCCATGTATTTTTTGAAGTATGCTCATAAACACAGATAAGATTGTAGTAGAGAAAAAAACCCTCACATATTAGGATGTAAATCAAGTTGTGGGTCCATCAGGCAGAATAAAATGGTCATGGTGATGGGGAACATATTCATTAGGTAAGATATTATTTTGGAAAAGAAGGGCTTTGTATTTGAGTCTTTCGTCATGCCATTCAGATACTCTAAATGTGTAGAGAAAGCATTC
The DNA here is from genome assembly GCF_051225735.1 of Oryctolagus cuniculus. NCBI lineage: Eukaryota > Metazoa > Chordata > Mammalia > Lagomorpha > Leporidae > Oryctolagus > Oryctolagus cuniculus. Next base: position 77,869,931 of record NC_142869.1, on the reverse strand, counting down.
ATTTAAACTTGTGAATAAGTTTTTTTAAGAAACATTAGGGCTCATCAAGTCTTTAAATTTTCAAGGACTGACAATATCTATTAACAGCTTTACCAGTCTCACTTGCTACTCAATGTCATCACTTGCTGCATTCCTCTGCTAAAAAACTAAAGAAAATATCATTCCATGTATTTTCATGAAACAAACAACAAACTAAAATGAAACTTGAAAATTCAATCTCTTTTACTTAGGTCTTAAATTATTTCAGGCTTACTTTTGGTTCTGGTATGTGGGCAGTGAGTTATCTTCTCTCTTTTCCTCTCTTCCTTTCTTCCTGTTTCCAAGCAGTTTGTCCATTATGAGAAAATAGGTTACAGAGAAAAAGATATTGCTAAGTCTCAAAGCCAGAATTTGAAAAAAAAAAAAACACTGTCCTTGACTCTCCGATCTTGACAGCTTCTACCTTCACTAAGGAAAGCAAGTGGAGTTGGCTTAAGTGTTTAAAATATGATAATGACATTCATGCTCTAATAAGATCTGAGTGCCTTCTGCATACAGGTGCCTAGCCCAGAGAGCTTAGTTGTGGAAAGAGAAGAGGCTTCTGGCCTTAGAGAAAACTTGGTCAGTATCACAGGGGTAGGTGCTGTGGCACAGCACACAGAGCTGCCACTTCAAATGCCTGCATCCCATACCAGATTGTTCTGCTGCTGATCTTAGTTTCCTACTGAAGTGCATCCTGGGAGGTAGCAGATAATTGTGTATTACTTAAGTCCCTGCCACCCAGCTGGGAGAACCAGATGGAGCACCTGGCTACTCCCTGGCCCAGCCCAGGCTGTTGTGAATGTTTGGGTAGTGAACCTGTGGATGGAAGATCTTCTGTTTTTAATAAATAAATAAACATTTTAAAATACCTGTTAAAAATCACAGATCAAGCCAAATGTGCATGGCATGTTCTAGTAACAGGGTAGCTTGACACAGAAGAGGGAAGTAACTATCTATGTATGGGGTAGAACAGAGATACTTGAACTCAGATTACAAAGGAACTTGAATGCTTGGACTTTATCCTACTGACATAAAACACAGCTCTGATCTGTTCTTTGGCAATGGATCAATAATAAAAACATACAGACAGGAAAAAGCAGAGGGTAAAAAGACCAGAAGCAAGGCCTGAACTTGAGCAAAAGGAAATGGGAGCTCTAAAAAAGTTTGTAGAGGTAGAGTGAAAAGGATGGACTAACCAATTAGGCTTGGAAGGATGAAGGAAAGTGGATGGATATGATGGATCAGGTTCCATGAATCTAAGAAATCTTCCTAAGGCCACCTTAGTGAGAACTGCAACTTGGATCATATGACTTACACTTGCTACACTCTGTATCTCTTTGAAGAAATACTTTTAAGTTTCCTAGCTTGCATAACCAGTGGTTTGGTCCCAAGGACAGGTGAGAGAGAAACCAAAGCTCTGCAGGGAGGTTTGGGGGCCACTAGCATACAAGAATCCTTGGAAACTATGTGAATGGAAAATATATCAAAGAAATATTGTGCAGCATGAGATAAGGAATGGAACTCTGGAGTTAACCAATTTTAAGCAGGGAAGCAATGGAAACTGGAAGGGCGTGTACAGAATTCAAAGAGAAGAAAAGCAGAGGAAGAGAATATGTTGTTGCAAAAAAAGAGTAAGGATTTTCAAAGACAGAGTATTTAATTGTGATGCATGCATCAGAGAAATCAAGTTGGATTAGGAGTGAAAACAGGCAGGAATAGTCTGTGGAAGGGGTGGTGCACCTGGGAAAGCAGCAGAGGGCAGCCCAGTGGGAAACATGGAAGAAGCTCTGTCCCTGGCTTGGGATTGGTCCAACTCTGGCCATTGTGGCCATTTGAGAGAGTGAACCAGCAGGTGGAAGATGGAAGATGTCTCTCTCTCTCTAACTCTGCCTTTCAAATAAATAAATATATCTTCATATATATATATGGTCATTTAAGAAATTATTATTGCCTAACCTTCTTATTGTCTCTCTTGTTCCATTCAGAACTCATTAACATCAGGAAACATATTTACATCATGAAAAAGGTACTGGTCTTTATCATACTCCCTTCAGCCCCAAATGCAAACACAACACTGCCCCACCATAGTATTTCTCTTTATTTCATAAGACAAGAAACAATTAGTTGTCAGAGACAGAAAAAAATTATTTATTTATTTTACTTAGTTTATAACCTTAAAATATTTCGTAACTCTTTACCTTCTTGAATATCTTACATACTTAGAAATATTTCTGTGCTAGGGCTCAAACTCATATTTTAAAAGCTATCAACTAGGCCAAATATATACTCTTCTTGACATTTATATCTTCACAAATACCTGGAAAGCTGGGTTCAAATTTAGAATTCTCTGTCTCCTGGTGTCAGAGCTATTCCAAAATAAGAAAGGCTGACCCTATGGCTAGTTCTTATGTTCTTACTCCCTCTTATCTTAGAGCACAAGGGGCTTAGCACACGTGTGTTGAATTCATTCTCTGCTGTTTGCCCACCTTCACCCTGCTGTCTCTAGGGCTTCAACTGGGGTTCAGGGGTACATACACTGAAGGCACTTCTAACCTTGAAGATAGATTTGGAGGAGAGCACATGAGTTCTGGAAGTAGGTATAGGGCTATTTGTGTAGGGAGTCCCAGGTCCTTGTAATCTGGTCTAGAAGGAGGCCAGTGGGCATATTCTCATGGCCACTTGGATTGCTCACATTAGTATGGGAGAGCTCTGGGAAAGACAATTACTGAACTTCTAAAATGTAGGAGCCTCCTTGCCTGAGTCAGAGATGGTTGTATCAAAAATTCAATGGTTTCCCAAATTAAAAGAATCAACTTTCTACATCATTTTTCACTTTTTCAACATCAGAAGATATTATACTAGGAGCCAAAAGAAATATATTTGAATACCAGTTCCTTAGTCATTATTACAATAATATTGATCTGAAAACCAGTCTCTGAACTTAAGATTCCTGACTAGCTAGCCCTATACATGTGCTACAAATGCCAACTGAGTGTATGTGCACAGTGATATAAAGAGCTATTACATGGATAATAGTGGATGGAATTGGAACCAGAATTTGAATTTACCATTCTTATTGTAATAGTTTTGTTACTCCACTTCTTTTTGCTAAAATATTCTATATTGTTTACATATTGTTTTTGGTACTGCCTTACTGGCCAACAATAAGCAAGATATCTTTCCACATAAACAAAAATCCCTTTAGCCTCACCACCCAAAATACTTTAAAAAGTCAACTTAGCTCTCTCAGCTAAGGCTTAATCATCTCTATTTTAATTTAACAATTATAATATGCTTTCTAGAAGGACAGGAAGAAGATACCCACTTAGAAGAAGGAAGCATATCCGAGAGTATGTTCCTAGTCCGCTTTATTTTCTGAAGCTATTGCCCTCAAATACGTTACCCACATACACAAAAGTGTACGAATTGGTATATGCCTTCTAGAATGTAGAAAAGTACAGAGTCTCTTGGAAGAAAACTTTAATAATGCAGAATTTGCTGTACGGTGTTAATACTTGCTTTTGTTGAAAGAATGAAATAACATTTTTTGGATATTTTACCAAAACAAAGTAAAAGGATAGAGGGATTTTTTTCCATCTATTTACTAATTCATTCTCCAAATGCTGGCAAAAGCTGGGGGTTGGGCCAGGCTGGAGTCAGGAGCCCAGGACTCCATGTGGGTCTGCATCACCTGTTGCTTCCCAGGATGGCATCAAGCAGGAAGCTAGATCAGAAGTAGAGTGGCTAAGGCTTGAATCAGGCACTTTGCTATGGGATGCAGGCATGGCTAGTGGTGCTCTAACTCTGTGTGCCATAAAGCCTGCTTGGGGCCCACACGTGAACTGCTCCACATTTGGACCTATAGACTTCCTGGGTCCCTTAAGTACACCAGCCTTTCTCAATCTCAGTACCCTCACCTTTGAGATGGCATAGTAATGGCTTCCTTAAAAGACTGTTCAGAGGACTAACCTAGAGTATTAAATATACCAAATTATGGTTTAGTCTACAAACTGTAAATACTTGAAGTTTTTCTTCTATGCTTCAGGGGGACAGACTGAAGAGAAATAATTAGGGGAAGTTAAGGAGAGCAGATTTCAGAAGCATAATGTGAGTCACCTTCTGATTCTTCGGTTTATGATTACAAGATTTGAATTATTTTACTTAAGTCCCTTTGACAATTACTTACTTTGTCATTTTTATTTAAAAAATAATTTCTAAATAAGTAGACATTTGAAGCATTAATTTCTGTACTATCGGATGTATTTAAAAAGACTAATAATAACTACAAAGGAGCTTACATTTTTCCACATTTTATGGGCCAGGCACTATTTTACATTCTTTACATACTTATTCTTTTTTATTCCTCACTATCTATTATTGTTCCTACATTCCAAATTTAAAAAACAAAACAAAAAACCAAGAAGGCATTGAGAAGTTAGGTAACTTTGCCAAAGTCACACTGTGATACCTGTAGGAGGCAGGATCTGAAATGTGGCAGTGTGGCTGCAAAGCCCATCTCAGCTGCTGCTCTCCCAGCTGACACTCCTTCAGGGATGTTGCTGCCCAGAGATTTCCCAGGTTCTCTTCCACTTCTCAGAAGCCTGGGCTTTCTAACTAACGGTGATAGAGTCCCAGACTGAACAGAACTAGATTCAGGACCTAAAACTTTCTTCCGACTCCACACACAGTCTCCAGAAGACTATGGATGCTATTGTGGCCTTCTTCCTGATTGCTACATTTCAACCTCTGATCCGGATTACATCCTAGAGTGCCACTGCCATCTATCCAACTGCTTAACAAAGAACAGTAACTCAACATGCGCAAAAAGAACTCAACCATCACCTAGGCATCTCAGCCATTCTAGCTCCTTTCCTTTTACTTTGCATTCAAGGCTTCTCCAAAATTCATATCCTAAATACCAAAATCTAATCCCTATTTTTCATTCCCATGTTAATGCTTCAGATTGGCCTCTTTCCACTCCAACAGGGTCAGGTGTCCTACGTAGTGCTCCCTCTGGTCCTTTTTTGTATGTTTGTATGTATGTATTTTTGGCTTACTTTCCAAAAGCAAAGAGGAAAGTTAATTTACGTGGTTTTAAAATGTAACTTTATTATCTTATTTTTAAAACATGTTTATTTGTTTTTATCTACTTGAAAGAGAAAAAGAGAGAGTGATCCTCCACCTCCTGGTTCAAACATCCAGGGTGGGGCCAGGCTGAAGCCATGAGCCCTGAACTCCATCCTCTCTCTCCCTGTCTCTCTCTGTCTCTAATCTCCGAAACAGGTTCTATTCTTCCTGGGGTTTTCTAATTTTTTCTCACAAGTCTAATTCTCAGCTTTTAACTCTGCCCAATAAGTTAAACCACAGTAGCAAGTCTTATGATAGCACAGAGAATCAAACTGGAGAAAACCACCTCAGTGTGGATTTTTGGCATCTAAGATTTAATGGCAGCTCATGTCTTCTTAGTGTCTCGCACTTAGAAGGGATAATGCATGTAAAGATAGACAAAATTGTAGGTTAAGTCATAGCAAAATGTGATTTATGCCAAAATAGATCTGGGAATGTCAACAACTGCAGAATAAATAACAAGTTTTAAATTCTTCAAAAGAGGAGGGAATTCAGTAATTATTTAAGTTATATATATATATATATATATATATATATATAAATTTGGCTACTAGAATTTGAACCACAATCCTTTCTTGTACATGCATATAAATTTTTCAATTTTTTAATTCTTCCTTTGCACTGGGAATCAAATAAAATATTGTTAAGGTTATAGACAAACACATATCTTACTATTTCTACCCTCCTGGCATGCTTTTGGCATGTTACAACTTTTGCCATAGAAAAAATTGAATTGATTCGCCACTAACAGAATTTCAAGTAAACAAAGCATCAACAGAAAGCACACTGATTCTGTGTGCTGGGAGCTCCAATAGCCAGTCATCTGCAAATGGACAACTTTAATTTGATTCCTGGCACCATTGGCCGTGCTGAGAATTCTCCTATCTCTTCACACCAGGGGTTTGCTCTTTTAAGCACTGCTCCCTGAAGGGAAGGAAAAACTAGAGAGAGAGGATTTCCAATGACCCTGCACAGATGAATGGATATGTCAATGGTGAATATTGGTTCAGCTTTGAAACGGAATCCTGCAGTGGTCTTGCTTCTCCAGCCCTTCTACGCTAAGTGTGAATGGCGCTGAAGACTTGTGTGAGCAGGAATCTTTAAAAGATCAAGACAGAATGAGAAAGTGAAAAACACAAGCAGGAAAAAAGACAAAATGCCTTTTAAAAATTAATAGTAGTTTAAATGTTTGAGAAATTCAATCCTCCAGAGGCAACGGAGTGAATATTAACGCTCATATTAGTGGGGCTTTACATTTGAAACTTGGATCTCAGACAGGTAAATTCCAAGACATTAATTACTTGCAGAGTCAATTAGGAACGTGATGTTCATTGACAATTCTTAAAGAACAATTAAATACTGCATTGAGCACTAAGTACTTCAAATCCTCTTATTTTTTCCTCTGCTGGTATTACAATGAAAGTATACATGACACAAGCAAAAGGAAGAAATATCAATTCCATTTTGTTTGGAATATGAACATTTCAGTTACTAATCTTGTGATTGGATAGATGCGAAAATTCTGCCTGAGTAACTGCAGAACATGCATTTATTTTCACATGCTTTATGGTTAGTTTTCATTCAGCTATCAATCAATCAATTATGCTGTGACATGATGTAATTTCCTAATCATACTAATATTCATGCTTTTATCACTATCAAACCTAGAGCACATACATTTCAATGAGACAGAAGTCTAATTATTTAAATATGTTAGAGCATATTACATCTCTAAGGCTGTTTCTTTTATGAGTTTTTCTCTCTTAAATTTTTTTTAATTTAATTGTAAAGAGAAAAATACATTAAACAGCATAATACCCCTCCAGTAAGTAAAACTGATTTTTCACAGGTTCCAGTAAGTATAGAAATCTTAGGGGGTCCTAATTTAAAACCAATGTTGTTTGACTGTTACTACGAATAGCAAAATAGACTTTATGGCTCAAAAAAATAATAATACATAAACTTGCAAATAATTTTGAAAAAGTTTTCAATGCTCTTTACCTGAGAAAAACAATTACAGAGACCAACTAGGAATTGTTCTGTATTGTTAAAATATGATTTTTGCCTTATGACTAACAGTTATCAAATTCGTCTCTGCATTAAAAGTTTTTCAAACTTAAGAAATAGCTATTTATTTGATGACTGCAATGGTATTATGACAGGTTCTAGAGAAAAGTTTAAAATTTTCAAGCAAGACCACTTTCCTAATGCATGTTTTACAATCTATAATTATAGGCTCTTTCATGCAGATTAAAGGCAATAAATCTTCTACATATATTATAGGTTTAACATGGCAATTATATACGTGCTCCTGCAGATCTTCACAGGGGGAAAAATTCAGTCAGGTGCCAAGCTGTCATGTGCTATAGTGCTTTGGGGCAGACAGTCCCCTCCAACCACGCCAATTGCTCCGCTAATACATTTTCTTTAGCACAATATATTTGACTTACGTTTTCAAGACAGCCCTGAAAATTCATTACTCTTTTCAGTGGTGTTTAAGCGCAGACACATTGAAACAAAATTGGAAACAGTTATTCCAACAATAAAAGGCATTAATCTTTCAAAAAAATTTTGAAATTTAATTTTGGGATGGGGGGAGATGGAGAGAGACCTTCTGCAACACTCTGGCTGGGCCAGGCTGAGGCTGGTAGCCTAGAAGTTCATCTAGATCTCCCACATAAAAGGCAAGGATGCAAATACTTGACTCATCACTTGCTGCCTCCAGGCTGCTCACTAGCAGGAAGTTAGAATCAGAAGCAGAGCTGGAACCTGAGCCCAGGCACTCTGATATGAGAAGCAATATCATAGGTGATATCCTAACCATGCAAATGATGGACCCTTTGTTATTTTTCAACTAATAAAAGTTCTGTCACTTAAATTCCTCAGGGAAGTATAGAAGCCATTATGGATTCTTTTTGTTCTTTTCCTAAGTATTTTATTGCTTTTGATCTGAAATTGTAATATTTCACGGTTTTCATACACATTAATAGATATATACATGAACATTCTACGCACAAAGTAGCTCAGGTTGACAAGTATTCCTTACAGAATTGTTATTGCTGTTCTTCTTATCAAACTACTGCCTTAGTGCTACAATTATTACTTTGCTAAGAAAACTAATTCCTATGAAGCTATAGGTATGCACATACACTTACAGGAAGTGCTTCCTATTGGCACTCTCATATGACCTTTGCATTCACTTTTAAAATAAGCTTCTGGAGAAAATTTGCATCTGCTTTAGGATCAGCACATCATTATAAAATAGGAAACTCTGTTCTAGGTATGAAAAAATTAAAGTTTTATCAAGTTAACAGATACAGAAAATACTGAATTGAAAAGTTTCACAACACCAAACCAAGGAATGTTTCCATGGTTATGCATTAGGGATGCAAGAATTGGAAGTGATTCCTAATCATGTTCATGAAAGTCTCCAGTGGTTCACGTCATCCTTTCCTTTCACTAGGACACTTGCTCTCTTGTCACAAAACCTCCCTAATGTGGAGAGCTGGATATGTGTATTTGTGTCCATCCATGTATGCCTACATTTGGGTTTCAGTTCTTTTTATTTACACACTTCAGTTCCAGGAAACAAATGATCATTTGTAGCAAATGATTTTAAATATACATTACATATTTAAGAGTCTGTACTTAAAATGGAATTTGATTCATTTATCTGGAAACAGACTTCTTTATACCAAGAACCCCTGCCTTCAGTCCCAGAGTTCATTATTAAATCAAGAACCATTGACTCTCCCAAAAAACCCAACTGTTTTGATTCTAATGCTCAGTCTTTGAATTGTATTTAGCTTCAAATAAGATAGGGTTAATAATAATAGCTGGGCAGAATGGTAAACCCCTTACATGCTAATGACAAAAAGCCAATAGAAAACCCTTCAATGTGTACTTGATCAAATATTTGGAATAAAAGTAGTACATATGAGTCCTGGCCCTTTTGACCCTGAAGTCTCCTAAACAGTGATGAATACCAGGGAGCCCCTCTGAGTCTATTCCTTGTCCCTTAACAGACTGCTTCGCATCAAGTGCTCAGTGGGCTGGAAACCCACAGCTAGCCAGGGAGGGACAGCACAGACGGAGCCATGTTTACTCTGTCAGAGGCAGCTGATTAGGATGACACCAACTCTTCACATTAAACCTGCTAAGCAGGGCTCTGCACAGAGAGCTTTCCCAAACTCAGAGCATTCACCACAGAAGGTGAGGCACTTTGCTATGTGTTAATAATGGTGGAGAACAGGCTATCTTAGTTGCTTCCACATGCATGTTAATGAAGAGATCTCTGGCTGCAGATTTTCCTCAAATCTCACTTTGAAAAGCTACAGGAGTTTAAAATTATAGAAAGAAAAGAGAGTGTAACTTCATTATCTTGAATTTTGCATTTGATTTATTTCAGTCAGGTGTAATCCTAAAGGAGACTCAAAAGTCAATAGTAAAATTAAACAGTAAAAGCTCTGATTTCATATCCCTGAATCACATAGCTTGAAAGGACTTTGGAGGCCATTAGTTCACCCCCTTCTCTTACGGTTAAGGGACCTCAGGCCCAGATTTCTTACAGGTCAGGAGCTGCAAAGCCAGGTTCAGAACCTAGATCTCCTGCACCAATCCAGGGAGCTTTCCACTATGCTACTTTGGCTGCCTTACAGCTTTTTTGAAAATTAAAAATCCATGTACTGGAACATAATTATAATCTCAAAGACAGTCAGTTAGAGGCAAAGGAGTTGGAAATCCAGTAAGGAAGATAAAAATAGGTTTGCAAGGGCGGCAAACCCCACAGGTGGTGCCCGTAAAACAAATCAGATTCAGTAGTTACAGAATATTCTTTGAATTAGAAGGGGACCTGTGTGGGTAACAAACATGGAGGAGCCTTGTGTTAATGGAATCTATGTCCTTGAGACCAGCCCTGTTCCAAAGGTTTTCAACGGGATTCATGTTTGTGCATTACGATGTATTTCAGTAATAACGAGAACTATCAAAGCTGCATTATTAATCTGTTATAGCATAATAACATACTAAGCTAAGCTGATAGACCCATTTGGTTGTCATTTTAGGTGAGAGATTTCTTTTGCTATTATTACAAATGTTCTGGCTTCAAACTTAGGTCACTTGTGAATGGCTGAGTCATGATGTCCTAGAATGTAAAATACCCCTTGAGACTTTATTTTCTGAGAGTACATTTATTCTTCAGCCATTATAGCATAGTTTCACACACTGTTAGCCTAGGTTGATGATAACCACTAGCACCCTAGTGATACACTAAAAGTAATGACTGCTTCCCAAAAGCTTCCAGAAACATCTGTAAATCCTGTGGAATAGTGACAACAGTGATAGATGTAGGATTAAGGAAGCTGAGTAATTAGTCTGTTTCACTAATAATAATTAGCTGTGTCACTTAGCACTTTGATTATCTGTTTCCTCACCTAAAAATGGAGTTACCTTGGCTTACCCTTAGGCTTTCTTTTTTTTAAATTAATTAATTAATTAATTTTGACAGGCAGAGTGGATAGTGAGAGAGAGAGACAGAGAGAAAGGTCTTCCTTTGCCGTTGGTTCACCCTCCAATGGCCGCCGCGGCTAGCGCGCTGCGGCCGGCGCACCGCGCTGATCTGATGGCAGGAGCCAGGTGCTTCTCCTGGTCTCCCATGGGGTGCAGGGCCCAAGCACTTGGGCCATCCTCCACTGCACTCCAGGGCCACAGCAGAGAGCTGGCCTGGGAGAGGGGCAACCGGGACAGAATCCAGTGCCCCAAACGGGACTAGAACCCAGTGTGCCGGCGCCGCAAGGCGGAGGATTAGCCTAGTGAGCCGCGGCGACAGCCAAGCTTTCTTAATCTTTAAAATGTTAAGCTAAGAAAGTTACTCTGGGTATTAGAGTGTCATGTATAGCTTATCTAGAATAAACCAGAATCCATAAAACACTGTGGGCAATCTGAGGAGGGAATTCGAGATTATTTCAGAAGTCTAAGTTTTCAAGGGCAGGCACTGAATATGAATCATGTTTTTATGGGGCCGGCACTGTGGCATAGTGGGTAAACCCGGCAGCTGTAGTGCCGGCATCCCACATGGGCACCAGTTCGAGTACCAGTTGCTCCACTTCTGACCCAGCTCTCTGCTATGGCCTGGGAAGGCAGTGGAAAACAACTCAAGTGCTTGGGCCCCTGCACCCACATGGGAAATGTGGAGGAAATACCTGGCTACTGGCTTCAGATTAGCTCAGCTCTGGCCATTGCAGTCATTTGGGGAGTGAACCAGTAGATGGAAGACCTCTCTTTCTCTCTCTTTCTCTCTCTCTCTGCCTGTCCTCTATCTGTGTAACTCTGGCTTTCAAATACATAAATAATTTTTTTAAAAAATCATGTTTTTATCACCAATAACTAACACAGTTCATGGCACATGGTAATTCCTCACTAACTCTACCAGATGGTATCATAAATGAAATTATGAAAATTATTCACTTTCAATACCATCAAAAAGAATAAAACATAAGAATAATTTTTTTAAAAAGGCACTAAATTTATAATCTGAAAACTGTAAAATATTGTTGAAAAAAATTAAAGACCTCAACAGAATAGAAAAACATCTCATGCTCATGGATTGGAACACTTAATATCATTAAGATACCAAATCCTTGAATTGATGTATAGATTCAGTGTAATCCTTATCATAATCCCAGTATATTACTTCATCACAGAAACTGACACATCAATTTTAAAAATTACACAGAATTTATACATGGGTCGAGAGTAGTCAAAACAGAGCAAGATATGGGGTAGACATTCGGCATAGTGGTTAAGACACTGCTTGGGACTCCAATATTCCAAATTGGAGTGCTTGGGCTCCAGTCCCACCTCCACTTTTGACTGCAGGTTGCCACTAATGTAACCCTGGGATGCAGCAGGTAGTGGCTCAAGTAGTTGGATATCTGCCATCTGCAGGAGAGACCCTGCTTCTGGCTTCAGAGTGCCTTGTTTTGGCAGACATTTGCAGAGTGAACCAGTGGATGGGGGACAACTGCCTTTTAGAGTATATAAATAAATAAAAATTGTTTAAAAGTAATAAAATAAGAAGAGTCACACTGCTCAACTTCAACACTTACTACAATGCAATGATAATCAAGACAGTATAGTGCAGGTGTAAGGACAGACATATGGATGAATGGAACAGAATTCAATGTCTAGGAAGAAACACACATTTATGGTCAACTGATTTTCTCAAAGGGCATCCTCCCAATGAAGGAAGAATACCTTTTTCAACAAATGGTGATGGAGTAACTAGATAGTAACATGCAATAGAATGATGTTGGACCCAGTGTTATACAATATGTAAATATATACCCAAATTATCACAAATGTAAATGTGAGCAGAAAAGTGGACTTCATTAACATAAAAAAACCTTTCAGCTTCAAGTGAAAACTGAAAATATATCTCAATAGACAAAATACTTGCAAATCATATATCTGACAAGGGATTTTTACCCAGAATATACAAATATTTCTTACAGCTGAATTATGAAAAGACAACTAACCCAATTAAAATATTGGCATTGATTTGAATAGACATTTCTCCAAGGAAAACATCCAAATAGCCATGAAAAGATGTTGGACATCATTATTCATCAGGGAAATTCAAATCAAAACCACAATGAAATACCATTTCACACTCATTAGTGTGGCTAGAATCAAACAGATAATGACAATTGTTGATGAAGCTATGTAGAAATTAGAACCCCCACATACTGCTGGTGGGAAGGTAAAGTGCAGCTTTTTCTTTGGAAAAACTTTGGAAAAAAAGTACGGCAGTACTCAAAGATTAAACACAGGGTTACCATTATAATATTACAATTCCATTGCTACGGATGTAGCCAAGAAAGATGGATGCACATGTCCGTACAAAATTTTGTACATTAATGTACGTACACAGCTGATTCTTCAAGATAGCGAGAAAGTGAGAAAAACCCAAATGTCTATAAACAATTAAAAGTTGTAACAAAATATGATATGCATTTGAAAATTATCAGCTGTAAAAAGAATGAGCTTTAGAAGTATACTTAACTGAAAGAAACTACACAAAACAATTTTATATGATTCCATTTGTGTGAAATATGCAGAATAAACCAATCCATACAGATATTAAATAGACCAATAGCTTCATAGGGATGTAGTGGTGGCGGGGAGATTCAGGGACTAAAGGATAATAGCTAAATAGTACAGGTTTCTATTAGACAACAAAAGTGTTCTAAAACTAACTGTATTGATGGTCACACTTGTTTGTGAATATAATAAAATTACTGAATTGTATGGCTTGTGCGTGTAAACTGAATGTTACGTGAAATGTAGAGAGAAAAAATGTGTGTCAGATGAATAAATAAATCTGAATCTTGTAGGATGGACAAGTGGGATGGCGTTCAAAACAGATGGAAAGCTCCATGCAAAGGCTCTGAAGATATGAAAGGATGTGGCATGTTTAGGGAAGAGAGGTGTGCCTAGTTGTGGCAATTACAGCATATTCGAGGTCGAAAACGAGGTTGACTTGCCCATTCAGGAAGGGCTTTAGCATTAACAACTGAAGCCATTTTACACTTCAGCAGAATGCAACATGCAACTTCTTTGAATATCAAGCAGTATCATGCACAGGATGTATACTGCTAACAGTATGCAGAACACAGGAGCCAAGATATGACAAAGACACTGAAGTTACTGGAAGTAGTAGAGCACTTTAGATGGGAAGGAGAGAATTAAGTATTATGATTCCTGGAGAAGATTCTATACCTCCCCTACATTCTCACCCCTGCAATCAAAGTGGTACTAGGCTTAATCTGGTTTCCAGTACCAGAAATCAGCTTAGCCACAGTGAGAAGTGTTGTTCTGGATCCTTGATGTTGGGTGGCTGCATTCCCTAACATGTTCTCACTTTCCAATATCCCAGCACCTATGGGGACAGATCTTTGCTGTCTAAGAGATTTTCCATCCCTCAGAAATGGCACCTGGTAATGCTCCAGAAATGATGGTACACAGGGTAAAGCTGCCTGTACTTTCAGTAAAACAGGGTCTCAAACACTAAGTGTTTCTTAACTGGTCCCTTCTGATGAGGCCACTTCAAATAATGAAAGTTGTGAGTAAGCATTCAAAAGACAAATTAACATCTGAGAACAAATCTGATTCAGAGAAAATAGTTTAAGTAATTATATAAGGAATTAAATGGGCTGGCCCAAAGAATCAATCTAATTCTGTAATAGTAGCCACTGTATACAGTACAAGTAAAATTGACATTAAATATAAAGTGTAAGCAGTAACAGAAGTCATTAATAGAAATTATTAATCAGCAGTTCATCTCTGGTTATTCACAACTTTATAAAAATTCAAGATACAATATTCATTAGATCTTCATTTTGGAAGGAGAAATTATTTTAAAATCTATTTTTTACAATAAATTTGCTAAGTTTCTCTATTTGCTATGTTTTTATCAGGTAAAAACTTAGTGGGTAACATGAATGCTATCTTTCCAGATAACTCCACAATCACTAACAGGGAAAAATTAATTATTACCAAAAAGAGAAGCAGTTTTTTCCTCATTCAAAGGTGATGTGTGTAATTTATTTAATACAGATATTTTAATAGAGCATTTCTGCATTTTATGCTAAAATTGGGGTATTACTTTTAAAATTGACAATAGTATACAAATGTGAGATTATCAGCTTATGAATTATCAATTTGTTTGTCTTCCAAAGATTCATCTGGTGGTTCAAGCATTTGTCTCACAGAAGTAGCAGTTTAGATGTGGTGATTATATTTGCAGGCAAGTCCTTACAGAATGATCAATTAAATACCTCATATAAAGAATTAAGGCCGACTCCATGGAATCTTGCTCACAGCAGAGTATGATTTGCATGAAACACGAGGTCTAAGATATCACTACAGATGTGTAAAGACACATGGAAGGACCTGATGTTCAAGAGCTACTGAAAAGAAGATCTACCCGAGTCACTCCCCAGTTCTCTGTCAGTTACAGGGCAAATGTTCCTTGAATGTGTGGGGTGACCCTTTGTACTTCTATTTTACTTGAATTTGTAAGAATAAGTCATTAGGAAACTCAGTACACAGACTAGATTTGCATATTAAATTGATCATTCTCATGTAGCAAATTTCAGTGCAAATTTAGCATGATAATTACTACTTTTCCAGACTTTTTTTACAAGAGTATTAAAATATATATGTAATTTGGGATATATGGCTTTTGGTAAATGGATGGAAGGTTTCCGATTACTGTGCTGTCAAAAACAAGATGAATCTGCTCAAAACTGTCAGCTGTATTATGAGACTCACTTCACACAGTGCTACCATATAAAATAAATGCTTTCTGTTTAATCCCCTTTTTGATAAATAAAGCTAAACTTACTCAAGTGTTGTTACATATATTTTAAAGATTTTATTTATTTATTTGAGAGGTAGAGTTACAGACAGTGAGAAGGAGAGACAGAGTGAAAGGTCTTCCATCCACTGGTTCATTCCCCAAAGCCACAACTTCTGGAGCTGTGCTGATCTGAAGGCAGGAGCCAAGAGCTTCCTTTGGGTCTCCCACGTGGATGCAGGGGCCCAAGCACTTGGGCCATCTTCTACTGCTTTCCCAGGTCATACCAGAGAGTTGGATCAGAAGTGGAGCAGCTGGGACTCGAACTGGCATCCATATGGAATGTCAACACTGCAGGTAGCAGCTTTATCAGCTACACCACAGCGCCAGCTCTGTAATATGTATTTTAAAGTCATAGCTACTGTTGCCATGTGAGTTCCCATTATAGACTTTAACTATAAAATGTTTAGGAGTTTATGGATTTCAATGAAAACAACAGGTAATAGGTGAAAAAGGTATACAAGGCTCATAACCCATATTTTACTTTTTAAGCCAAAGGAATCAGACTTCTGGTATCTCCAGAGTTTTAAATCAATAAATCTAAAGCTTTTACCTTAATTTGTTTTTTATTTAAAAATCAGTTATAGCATGTGCCAATGAAATAAAAATAAAATGAAAGTAGTAAGAAAATAAACACCACTTTTCTTTAAGGATAAGCACATATTTGCACCTCATAGCCAAATAAACATCTCCTTAGGCACATTTGGCCATTTTTGTGCACCACTCTATTTGAACAGGAGGAACAAGACCAGCACCATCTCTGTCGACAACACTGATCTTACATTAATTTGATTGAAGGTGGCTTGCCAACACGTCTCACTTTCTCCATTTGAGAGTACTCAGATAAGGAAAACACAGGGATATTTAGCAGATAGGACTGGTGACACAATAGAACACAACTCATTGGAGAAGTGTAATTATAGTGATTACTTCAGAAAAGAGAGCAGATACACTGATGGGAAGAAGTCAACACTGCCACAATTACAGGAGGCCGGGCTCCTCTCGGTATAGACACAGGCATCCCACATACACCAACCTAGCAATAAGACCACAGAAAGCTTTCCAACCTAACAACATAAAAGCACTAAGGTTACAGAATGCCATAAGCCAATTTCCCAAAGTGCTGGAACAAAGGCCCCCTCTGTTTTGGGTGGATTCAATACACCAAATAGATCAAACAGAGAAATCCTCCTTCTAAAATTAAAACTAGCCACAAACATCTGGAAAGTTTGTTTCAGGGCATGTAATCTGTAAATGCTTTTTAAAGCTGTTATTGTGATGACTCTGAAAAATAAACAATGTGAGATGCCTCGTTATCTCAGATAGAAGTCCCAAGAGATCAGCTGCATGGGCATCTATGTTAGGCATATACAATCTAAGGGCATCCAAGCATCCAAGAACTGTACCACATTTTGAAAACGTAGGTGGAAATCTCATCTTTCATCAGTATGCTGGATTACAGGCACAGGCAGAACAAAAACAGTGTCTTGAAAACAGATCCCCCAGAACTCCTCTGGGGTAACCCCTGACTGCTAGCTGAGAAGAAACAGATTCCAAGAGGTCCCCACCTTGCTTCGAATCCCACAGCAAGTTAGTGAAAAGTTGGCACTACAACCTACGGCTCCTGACTCAGATCTGGGTTTTTTCACTATAACCTGATTATTTCTCAATAACAAACTTTAAAAAGTAAGTCTCACACACACACACACACACACACACACACATACAAGACACATACACAGTTGCACTGTAGAAGTTATAAAATACTTTAAAAGCATTTGAACTGTTTGACTGTTGTCAGTTCTCTGTGACTTCCACAGTGACTTTTTTAATTTGAGAGAAAGATAAATAGAGCTCCCATCTACTAGTTCATGCCCCAGATGCACACAGTGGCAGGATTTGGATGGGTGCTGATGCTGGGAGGAAGGCAGGAACTAGTCAGGTCTCCTAAATGCGTGCCAAGAACCCAATTACTTGAACCATGACTGCTGTCTCCAGGGTCTGCACTGTTAGGAAGCTGGAGTCCGAAGCCAAAGCCAAGGATTGAATCCAGGCACTCTGATGAAGAACATGGTGTCTTAACCAATACAAAAAATGCATGCTCCTGTAGGAATATTTCTGTATCAAATGTCTATGTACCTATATTTGTGTGTGTGTATGTGTGTGTGTGTATAGACAGACCAGTGAGAGAGAAAGGAAGAAAGTGAGAGGCTGAGAGATGGTAGATAGGAGATAAGAATGTGACAGAAACATTAGTGAATGCAAAAGACAGAGAGGGAGAGAGGGAGAGAGGGAGAGAGGGAGAGAGGGAGAGAGGGAGAGGGAGAGGGAGAGGGAGAGGGAGAGGGAGAGGGAGAGGGAGGGAGAGGAGAGGGAGAGGGAGAGGGAGAGAGAGGGAGGGGAGAGAGAGAGAGAGAAGAGAAGAGAAGAGAAGAGAAGAGAAGAGAAGAGAAGAGAAGAGAAGAGAAGAGAAGAGAAGAGAAGAGATATGCATGCAGGCAGAAAGCAAAACTATCTGAAATGATCTGTCCAAGGTCAAAGAGTTGGTACTAACAATCATTAAATAAACTGAAAATAGATCTTTCCAAAAATTAACAGTGGGATTGTGAGAGAAAGGAGGAGGATGGGTTGGAGCGTGGGTGACAGAGAGGGTAGGGGGGGAAGTGTCACTATGTTCCTAAATCTGAATATATGAAATACATGAAACTTGTATAACTTAAATAAAATTAAAAAAAAAAAAGAGTTGATACTGAAATTCCAATTGCCTTACTTCTTCCACAAACCTTAGGAAAGCCCCAAAACATTATAAACAGAGCGATCTAGAGGACAATTATTCATTTTAATTTTGTCTATTTTCTTTTGCTTTGGTCCCCAAACTCAACTCAGGACAGGATGATTAGAATGGAACAATTAAAGTCTGTCCAATAGAATCAAAGGAGGGACTGCTGTCTAAATGGTTAAAAGTCACTTTTCTTTTTAAGCCATTAGCTAAGTCCTGCCATGGGAAATAGAATATCACGAGAAACATATTTTTCCTGTCATTTGGGATTTAATGACTTTTAAAACTGGAGTTTTTGACCTGGGATTCATGGATGCATCTGGCTATGTCTGTAAACCCTTTGATATTGTATATAAAATTCAGAGCTTATGTGCATTTTCTTAGAAAGATTCTCAGAGGCTTTGACTCAGGCATTTTAAGCCACTGTTTAATAAAACAGTTTTGTGGAAAGGCAAATGACAATATGTACTCACCTTAGTATGTCAAAAATTAACTACCTGAATAATCTGGACAAAATTAACTCAATTTAGAAAACCAGTGATCATATTCAGAGATCCTATGCCATAAACACTTGTTTTAACTCTAAAATATTTTTCCATTCTTTTTTTTCACTCCAGTCACCTTTAGCTTGTGACTCTATGAAAAGGATGTGAGACATTGAATTTCACTTTAAAAGAACATTGGCCCAGTTAAGGATGGGTTGGTCATAACAGCAGATTAGACTTTTTCAAAGCAAATTCTACTTAAAAATATACTGTGTTTAAGTCAAGTCTATACATAACGGATTACTGTATCTATCCTCATTGGGACAAACTGTGTTTGAATCTAAACTGAATGTAATCATTTCTCACTTGTTGACACCTAAAAATCACTTTGCTTCCTAATTAAAGCAGAATTGCAAAGAGGACTCCCCTATACTTCTATGGCACAGCACTATCAACCTTTACCATGAGGTCAGGTCAGAGACAACGAATCAGAAAACCAATACTGCACAACTGGTTATCACGGTGGCCTCCAAGGAACCACACCACCCAGACTTCTTTAATCCCCTCCTACAGAGTACTGAATCAGACACTTGCAATTTCTTCTCCCCAGCAGAACACAGCAGAAGAAATCCTGAGCCATGTGCACTGGTAAACTTTTAAAAATCCTGACAACTTCTCTTTTTGCTTCTGGGGCCTGATCTGTAATCTAAGAAGTCTTTCACCCTTATGCAAAGATCATGGAAAGAGGCCATGTATGTGTTGTAGGGGTGGGAGAGGAGCCATGGGAGGCACAGAAAGAGGCCCCGAGACCAACAGAGAGAGAAGCCTGGCTGTTTGGTGTCTCAGCTGGGTTTAGACGTCCAGTGATGCCGGCAAAGTACGGGACACTTGAGTGACCACAAAGGACATTGTAGCACTTGAGCAGCCCCAGCCAACAGCACCTGGAGGAACTGCTCACCTGTACCAGTCGGCACATAATTATGAGAAATAAGAAGTTGCTATAAGCTACTGAGTTCTGGGCTGCTTTGTTACATGGCAATAGATAACCAAAATTGAAGTCTAGGGTGAAATGGCACGAATAGTGAGTTTACAAGAGAAAATTTAGAAGAGGATAAAATGTAATTAACTAAAGCTTATCCTTGTCAAATATGAAAGAAAAACATTTAATCACTAATTTGCTCACCACGTGTCTCTTTAAACCTCATCCTTACAGAGAGAGGTTGAGTAACATGACTGGCCAGATCACACAGCTAGAAAGCAAAAGCCAAAATGTGAAGACAGATTTGCTTTCTTTGCCTAGGTGTACTCACTTCACCATCCTGGGCAGGCTGTGAAGAGGGAGGGAGAGAAGGGAGTGAGACTGACACACAGATTTGACATTTAGTTATTCGTGATTTAAAACTAGTCTTAAGCATGCCCATACTTAAAAAAAAAAAAGATTTCATGATTTATTTATTTGAAAAGCAAAGAGAGAGAAAGAGAGAAAGAGAGAAAAAGAGAAAGAGAGAAAGAGAGAGAGAGAGAGAGAGAGAGAGAGAGAAATTGATCTTCTATCCACCGGTTCATGCCCCAAATGGTAGCAGCAAAAGCCAAGGCAAGGAGAGGCCACACCAAGAGCCAGACACTCCAGCCTGGTCTACCATGTGGGTGGTAGGGGCTCAAGCACTTGAATCATCATCCACTGCATTCCCAGGTGCATTAGCAGAAAGCTGGATCAAAAGCATAGCAGCCAGGACTTGAAGTGACACTCCAATAAGGGATGCAGGTGTCCCCAAGAGACTGCTTAACCTGCTGTTCCATGACATCCACCCTTCATACCTTTTTTGAGAGGCAGAAAGATAGACTCCCCAAATATTTGCCATGGGCTAGGGCTGGGCCAGGATAAGGCCAGGAGCCAGGAACTCAATCCAGGTTTGCCCCATGGGTGGCAAGCACCAAACTACTTGAACCACCACCTGCTGTCTTCCAGGGTCTGAATTCCCTGGAAGCCCAAATTGGGATCCAGAGCAGGACCTGAGTTCAAGTACTCCTACATGGGATGGGATATAAGTATCTTAAACAGCATCTTAACTGTTGGGCAAATACCCACTACAGCACATTCATAAGTTTTAAGATATTATATATGCTCCACTACTTAACCTGTTTTACCATTATTACTGATGATATTATTCATCATTATAGATATCTATCTGTATTGCAATTACTTATTATAGTAACACATTCAGACATTTAGGGTTACTTACTTGATTCTATATTATGTAACTTCCAAATTTTATATATAATATTATATATAGGAGCCAGCACTGTGGCTCAGCAAGTTAAAACCCTGGCCTGAGATGCAGGCATGCCATTTGGGTGCCGGTTCTAGTCCCGGCTGCTCCGCTTCCAATCCATCTCTCTGCCACAGCCTGGGGAAAGCAGTAGAAGATGGCCCAAGTCCTTGGGCCCTTGCACCCACGTGGGAGACCGGGAAGAATCTCCTGGCTCCTGCCTTCGGATCAGCGCAGCTCTGGCCGTTGCAGCCATCTTGGGAGTGAACCAGTGGATAGAAGACCTCTTTCTCTGTCTCTACCTCTCTCTGTAACTCTGTCTTTCAAATAAATAAATCTTTAAAAATAATAATAATATTATATATAGCACATATATAAAATATATATATTATATATATCATATGTGTACATATATTTTCATAGATGGCATAGATTTTTAAAATTAATTTATTTTCATTTTATTTGAAAGACACACACACACACACACAGGTTCACTTCCATCCACTGGTTCACTTCTCAAATGTCCACAACAACCAGGTTTGGCCCAGACTGATGTCAGAAGCCAGGAACTCAGTTTGGGTCTCCAATGTGGGTGACACAGACCCAAATACTTGTCACATCATCTGCTGCCTCCCAGGATGAGAATTAGCAGAAAATCTAGTTGATAGGGGAGGAAGCGCTACTTGAACCAATATGGGATGTGGGTGTCCCAAGTAGTGACTGTGCTGCTGAGGCAAAGGCCCACACCAGGTAAATGTATTTCTAATCTTTTTGTATTTGATTTTTATGTATTTTCTTCTTCTCTCGCTATTAGGCTATGTCCTGTCTCTAATAGACATGGAATACTGGACAACCAAGCTGATAGGATCTTTGTGAAAAAGGAAGATGGCTTCAAAGTGAGAGATCGCAGGGCTTTTCCTATGAACAGAATGCATGGCTTTAGTACATGTGCCTTTTAATATAAACTTTGATGGTTGGGGTGGCTAGCACTGCCAGATAAGTAAGTTCTAGATGAGAAATTTGATAGTATAGCTACTGAATTTCCTGAAATACTGTGACTTTGTACATGAACTAAAGGAAAAGTTTCTGCTCTATGTGGCTGTTAAGTCCAGAGGAAAGCCTGATGATTTTCAAATTGGGCTCAGTGGGACCAGGGTGGTACACCAAGCCAAAAAAAGATGTTGTACCGATACTGTCTGGCGAATCCTAAAGATGTCTATTCATTCATTGCTTTTATCTATTTTGTAATTTGGGATTCTGAGTTTGACTTACCTCGAAAACAAAAGGTTCTATTGTAACACTTCTGAAAATTGGTTATTTGGAAGATACATTGTGGCTGATGAAAAGGGTTGTAGGCTGGCCTGGTAAACACACCTTAAATATTTTGCCGATATTTATGTTTTATTTATGCAGAAAGAAATGTAAGACTTCCAAAAATAAGAGCTAACCTCAACAAAAGAAGGTTATTTTGTTGATACTCTGCTGGCAGCCACTGTATGACTCAAACAGTTACAATATTGGCAGTGCCCCTAAGCTCAATTCATTGTGCTTGGAAGATGCCAGAGTTTTGATAGCAAGTCTTTATATTGCAGCTAAAATGATTTATGATAACACTAGATTGTGTTAGTGTTAGCATTAAGATATTCAGAAGGCAAGGGCTGCTCAAGAAGTTTCCAGAATGTCAATTTTAAAGAACTTAATTCAAGAAAAACTTACACCCAATAATAACTGCTTCTTACAAAGTGAACTTGGGGTGTTCATTGATGAAAATGTGTACGGCTATCCGTTAAGGACATCCACAATTACTGTTGTCATACCTCCAGTTAGGCAGTTCAAATTGCTTAAAACTTTGGTAATAACTACTTGGATCTGTTTGAATGAAGGTCATTTGCCCTTCATTCATAGCTCACATAGCGCCTTTTGTACACATAGCTTGGGGTCCTTTACAAAAAACACTAATCAAGACACAAAATAACATTGTGGCAAATAATAATGTCACAAATTCCATTACACAGTAAAAGCTAAATAAAAAAATAACAGCTTTTCTGCCTATATTTAAAAATTTAGATCACTTAGTGTCAGGCAATTCAGAAAAGAGAGTTCCATGAAAGAGAGGAAGGTGACAGGAATATATCCATTAGCTAACACACACACATATATGCATATTTTCACCAAGCAAAAATGTCAAGAATAAATCTAGAAAATAACTACAAAACATTCATATATTTTAACAAATAATTAGATAATAAAGTGACTACTTGTGTAGTCAATTATATTGGATCATGAGCAAATATATTCACCCGAATTTAGGCAATAATATAATATTTCAGTTTAAACATTTGTGCAATCAAAATTCTTGCTTGGGTTAATTAGAATATGCTCTGATAAAGAAATTTTGTATAATTTTTCTAGTTTAAGAAGGATGAATTATTCCTACTTCCATCTCTTGGGCCTCACAAATACCCTATAATTCCAAGAGGCCATAATCTATAATTTTAAAAATTTCTGTGTTTGCTGAATTATTGTTACTATTTAAAAACTCAATTCTAATTATAATTCCTGTCTAATAGATTAAAAAAAAGACATTGCAGGAAATGAATGATGTCATGCACAGTAGGTACATATGCAGAAACTTATCAGTGTAGGAACTGATCAGTTACTATGGAACAAAAGAAACTAATTGATTTTGCCTTATATATAACTATTTTGATCAATTCTTTTACGTTTGGCCCACTCCTTTTATTAGTCTTTCCCCTTTAATTTATATATATCATTTTGAGGGGAAGTTTTTGTGAAAAATGAATCTGACTCTTAATAAGCCTGATAAATACTGGGTGATTACATAAATGACCTAAAAGAATTCGCAAACACCTAAACACATTCCAACTGCTTCGCTTCTCTGTGATCCCTCCAACATATACACACCATCCTAGCTTTATTAAATGTATGTGTTCCATTCTATCACTCTGTCTTTTGAGAACCTAAGATAGTGAACACTAACAGAAAATGGTAGGTTTTTGTATCTTCATCATCTCATTCTCTCATTTATTCAACATTAAAAGGTTATCTAAGAGATGGAGCATAACACAGTAGCAATTAAGAGATAAAGTCTAGAAAATGATTTCAGAGTTTGATCTTTTCATTTATTTTATCTGAAAAGCAGAGAGACAGAGATATATGTTATATCTGATGATTCACTCCTGAAATGCCCACAACAACCAGGGTTGGGCCAAGCCAAAGCTAGCAGCTGAGAACTCAATCCGGATCTTCCCACATGGATGGCAGGGACCCAACCAGTTAAGTCATCACCTGTTGCCACCATAGGTATACATTAATAGGAAGCTGGAAACAGGCGTGGACCAGGACTCAAACCCAGGCCCTCTAACATGTGATGTGGGCATTCCAAGAGGCATAGTAACTGATGCACCAAACGACATTCCCCAGAACTTGAATTGTCACCCTATTACTAACTAACCATGTAATTTCTGGTAATACAATCCAACTTCTCTAGACTTCAGCCTTTGTATCTGCAATTTGGTACCTACCTCATAAAATTATTGTGAAGATTAATTTAGGTAATACATACATAGCTCAGAACAATGACTGGCACAAAATAAGCACTCAACAAATATTATCTATTTATGTCACATTCTAGGCCCTGTGGGAGATACTGTGAATAAGAAAAGGCACAGTCACCAGCCTTGCTACAAATTTACTCTTATTCTTAAGGTTTATGCACTTTCCCCTATTAAAATATAAACTTAAGAATATATAATGAAAATATCTTAAAATGGGAAAAATTAAGGAAAACAAGTATTTTGGATATCAAATTGAAGAAACTATCTTGTTTTCTTTAAGGCACTGTGGCACAGCAGGTTAAATCACCGCTTCTGAAGCCAGCATCCCATATTAGAGTGCTGGTTCAAGTCTCTGCTACTCTACTTTTGATCCAGCTTCCTGCTAATGCACCTGGGAAGGCAGCAAAAAATGGGCCAAATACTTGGGCTCCTGCCACTGCCAATGCAGACCCAGATGGAGCTTCAGGTTCTTGGCTTTTAACCGACCTTGACCATTGGGGTCATCTAGGGAGTGAAGCAATAATGAAAGCATTCTCTCTGTCTCTCTCTTTTTCTGGGGAGTGAATAAACCAATGGAAAATCTCTCTGTCTCTCTCTCACTCTCTCTCTTTTCTGTCATTTTGCCTTTCAAGTAAATAAAATAAATCTTTTTTACAAAAGCTTCATATATTGTTTCCATTAGGAATATAATTGTGACAATTTTTTGTGATATATTGATTACCTTAAGACATCAGTATTAATATTTTAAAATATCATTGCAAATGTTATATATCAGAAAGTCATCTATTTTAAGTATCTGACTTTAAAATATTTATGTGATCTTAATCTATTCAGGGCTAACCTATCCCTCACCTATGAATCTCCATCTGTAAGACATAAGTCAACACACACACACACACACACACACACACACAAGACTTGTTGCAACACAAATTTAGTTTGGAGGAAAATATTTTTGCCTTTTGTTCTTAGTTCTTTTTTTAAAAGATTTATTTTATTTATTTGAAAGACAGAGTTACAGAGAGAGGTAGAGACAGAGAGAGAGGTCTTCCATCCACTGGTTCACTCCCCAGATGGCCACAATGGCCAGAGCGGCGGGAGTTGCGCCGATCCAAAGCCAGGAGGCAGGAGCTTCTTCTGGGTCTCCCACGTGGGTGCAAGGGCCCAAGGACTTGGACCATCTTCTACTGCTTTCCCAGGTCACAGCAGAGAGCTGGATCGGAAGAGGAGCAGCTGGGACTAGAACCTGAGCCCATATAGGATGCCAGCACTTCAAGCCAGGGCTTTAACCCACTGTGCGACTTATTTTTTAATGTACTTCTTATTTTAGGTACATTTTCCCAGACACTTTTATTTTGAAAATGATATAAAGGCTATAGATCTTTTTAAGGTCTGACTAACATCATGTAAGACATTCCTAGCTGTGAACCTAAATGTGCATAAATGCCTTCCCAAATTGATGCAAAGTGTTAATGAGAATCTAAGAAGAATCTGAGAGTGACAGCATTCAGATGTCTGATTATTTTTTAACTTTTATTTAATGAATATAAATTTCCAAAGTACAGCTTATGGATTACAATGGCTTCCCCCCCATAACGTCCCTCCCACCCACAACCCTCCCCTTTCCCACTCCCTCTCTCCTTCCATTCACATCAAGATTCATTTTCGTTTCTCTTTATATACAGAAGATCAGTTTAGCATACATTAAGTAAAGATTTCAACAGTTTGCTCCCACACAGAAGCATAAAGTGAAAAATACTGTTTGAGTACTAGTTATAGCATTAAATCTCAATGTACAGCACACTAAGGACAAAGATCCTACATGAGGAGTAAGTGCACAGTGACTCCTGTTGTTGACTTAACAAATTGACACTCTTGTTTATGGCCTCAGTAATCACCCTAGGCTTTTCTCATGAGCTGCCAAGGCTATGGAAGCCCCCTGAGTTCACTGACTCTGATCATATTTAGACAAGGCCATGGTCAAAGTGGAAGTTCTCTCCTCCCTTCAGAGAAAGGTACCTCCTTCTTTGATGACCCGTTCTTTCCACTGGGATCTCACTCGCGGAGATCTTTCATTTAGGTTTTTTTTTTCCTTCCCCAGAGTGTCTTGGCTTTCCATGCCTGAAATACTCTCATGGGCTTTTCAGCCGGATCCAAATGCCTTAAGGGCTGATTCTGAGGCCAGAGTGCTGTTTAGGACATCTGCCATTCTATGGGTCTGCTGTGTATCTCACTTCCCATGTTGATCATTCTCTCCCTTTTTTTTATTCTATCAGCTAGTATTTGCAGACACTATTCTTGTTTATATGATCCCTTTGGTTCTTAGTCCTATCATTATGATTAATTGTGAACAGAAATTGATCACTGGGACTAGTGAGATGGCATTGGTACATGCCACTTTGAGGGGATTGAATTGGAATCCCCTGGTATGTTTCTAACTCTACCGTTTGAGGTAAGTCAGCTTGAACATGTCCCGAATTGCACATCTCTTCCCTCTCTTATTCCCACTCTTATATTTAACAGCGATCACTTTTCAGTTAAGTTTCAGCACTTAAGAAGAATTGTGTATTGATTACAGTATTCAACCAAAAGTATTAAGTAGAACAAACAAAAAAAATACTGTCTGATTTTGAATAAAGGAGAGTCTTGGCCTATGAATAACAGTAAGGATCTGGAGCAAGAAAGAAAACAGCTTTTTTTTTTTTTTTTTTTTTTTTTTTTTTTTTTTTTTGACAGGCAGAGTGGACAGTGAGAGAGAGACAGAGAGAAAGGTCTTCCTTTTTGCCGCTGGTTCACCCTCCAATGGCCGCCGCTGCAGCCGGCGCACCGCGCTGATCCTGGCAGGAGCCAGGAGCCAGGTGCTTTTCCTGGTCTCCCATGGGGTGCAGGGCCCAAGCACCTGGGCCATCCTCCACTGCACTCCCTGGCCATAGCAGAGAGCTGGCCTGGAAGAGGGGCAACCGGGACAGAATCCGGCGCCCCAACCGGGACTAGAACCCGGTGTGCCGGCGCCGCAAGAAAACAGCTTTCCTATAAAATTTAATTGACTTCATTTCATATCTAGAACTATCATGGAGACTGCATCACTGAATTCTGGACAATGTCTTATGCAACATTTATTACCCTGCATAATTATTTGTATTTGAAATTAGATATACTGGAATGTTCAAAAGTGTTTATTTAAAAATTGTAATTGTTTATACGCAATACCTCATGCTATTTAGCTTTAATTTTGAAAGAGTTTGTGACATCAGTCGCACTAAGAAATGTTGCTTTATTGATGAAGACATGGACCCGTTAATCAGGATTTCACTTATTCTCAAGAGTGTCAATGCTGGACTTTAGATAACTAATTCTTTACAGTTGCTGGAACTCCCATCCACTCTAAAGCTTGGCAATATTAATTAGAGTCTAATCAGTTTTGTGTTTAATTTCTAAGCACAAAAAGATCAGCATGAAATGGATTAAGATAGTTTTGTAAAGAAGAAGGAGAAAGGCAAGGAAATAAACCTTCATTATGTGCTAGGCACTATCCCTAGTTATTTTTCAAGGGCTTTCAGATTTATTTATTTTACTTAAAAATGTTGGAAAAATCCAAGTGGTATATTTTATTAATTTACAAAGGAAAAGAGTTATCAGCAAGAGAGGAATAAATTGTAAAGGACACTCCAGCCTGCATAAGTTGGACCACAGTCTTCAATATAAGCTTTCAGGGCCGGTGCTGTAGCGTAGCAGGTAAAGACACTGCCTGCAGTACCGCCATCCCATGTGGATGCCAGTTCGAGTCCCGGCTGCTCTACTTCTGACCCAG
This sequence comes from Oryctolagus cuniculus, assembly GCF_051225735.1. Classification (NCBI taxonomy): domain Eukaryota; kingdom Metazoa; phylum Chordata; class Mammalia; order Lagomorpha; family Leporidae; genus Oryctolagus; species Oryctolagus cuniculus. Next base: position 77,841,443 of record NC_142869.1, on the reverse strand, counting down.
CACTCTGCTATGGCATAGGGAAAGCAGTAGAAGATGGCCCAAGTCCTTGGGTCCCAGCACCCACATGGGAAACCTGGAAGAAGCTCCTGGCGCAGTTCCAGCCATTGTGGACATCTGAGGAGTGAACCAGTGGATGGAAAACCTCTCTCCCTCTCTCTCTCTCTCTCTCTCTCTCTCTCTCTCTCAGTGGATGGAAAACCTCTCTCCCTCTCTCTCTCTCTCTCTCTCTCTCTCTCTCTTTGCCACTTCCTCTCTGTAACTCTGCCTTTCAATTAAATAAATTTTACATATATATGCTTCCATCTCTGTTATCTTAAAATTCTATGCTCAAACTTATCTTGTGTTAAAAATACTGGTGTGTGAAGTAGACATTTGAAGTAGCAGTTAAGACACCACTTGGGACATTTGTATCCATGTCAGAGTGCCTAGAATCAAGTCCTAGCTGTGCTTCCAATTCATCTTTCTGCTAATACACAGCCTTGGGAGGCAGAGGGTGAATGGCTCAAGTACGTCTGTCCCTGTCAGCAAGTGGATCACTTGGACTGAGTTCTGGGCTGCTGGCTTCAGCCTGGCTCAGCCCAGCTATTGAGAACATCTGGGGAGTAAACCAGCAGTTCTGAGATCGATCTCTCTTTCTCTTCTCTCTCTCTTTTTCTCTCTCTCTCTCCTCACATGTCAAATAAAAAAAAAATTAAATGTGAGTACGTATGCTTGTGTGTCCATACATATATAAATATCACAGTGGCTTTTTGTTCTACACCAAGAAATCATTTCTGGGGCCGGCTGTGGCTTAGCGGCTAATACTGCTGCCTGCAGTGTCGGCATCCCTTTTCGGTGCCAGTTTGAGACCCGGCTGCTCCACTTCCAACCTAGCTCTCTGCTATGGCCTGGGGAAAGCAGTAGAAGATGGCCCAGGTCCTTGGGCCCCTGTTCCCGTGTGGGAGACCCAGAAGAAGCTCCTGGATCTTGGCTTCAAATTGGCTCAGCTCCAGCCATTGCAGCCATTTGGGGAGTGAACCACAGGATGGAAGACCTCTCTCTCTCTCTCTCTCTTTCTCTCTGCCTCTGATTCTCTGTAACTCTGCCTTTCAAATAATAATAATAATAAATCTTAAAAAAAATGGAATAGCTTCTAGCTAGGGCATTCAGTATCTCTTGACATGACCTTCTTTCAAGCTGAAATGTGTGACATTTGACAAATCATATGACTTTTGGATGGAGTTTGTAACATAAATGGCTCTCACTCATTTAACAAATCTCGTTTATATCAGACATCTCTCTTTGCCAACTGCCAGAGATAAAAGATAAAAATTCCCTAACTTTATAAGAATCTTACAGTCCAATGGTGGAGGCAAGACCACAAATAAATATTCAACTAGATGATGTGGTAAAGGCTGCAACAGAAAAAAAAAAAAAAAAAAAAGATGACAACAACCATTCAGCTTGTGATACATGTTCAGCTGCCCCTTGGAAATAGAATATACTCAGTTTGCATGCATCCTGTATACCACACCTTTTCCATGTTCCTAACTTCCACCATCAAATTCTACTGGTGACTCCTGTCACTAATAATATCCTCCTCACTGAAAGATAATCAGATTTTTATAATTCATGAGTGATGAATTCATTTTGATATGTTGTCTTGTAAAATCCAGTTATATTTCAGACTCTTGAGTCTGATACTGTCTCTCTCCCACATATATCTTGATTTCTCAGAGACAAAAATGTGGTTTAAGCTCTAATGATTATAATGTCTACTATAATGAAACATACACTCCTCTATACACACACACACACACACACACAAAGAGAGAGAGAGAGATTGATCTACAGTTGCAAAGAGAAGTCCTTCTCTAAACACTCCAGGAAGAAAAGACATTTCAGGTCCCACTAATATTCTGGAGACACTTACAGTATAAGTGGCCTGAGCCAGGGAATCTTTCATTGCTTCTTCAACACTTTACATAACAACTCTTTTAACCACATCAAATTCAAGCAAGGTTAAGAACACCACTTGGAATAAAATGGCTCAGATTAGGAATAAGTAGTTTTTTTTTTTTTTTTTTTTTACACATAATCAAATAGGTAACCTGTGTCAGCACACAAATATGATTATCTCCCCAAGACTGTCCATGTGCAAAGACAAACGAATCTTTAAGATTATTAATTAACTAACATTACCTTCTCCAGTTGCTGACTCTTACCCTTAGAGGTATCTGGAGATAATTTTGGAGCTGCATAAATTTTTCCTTAGTGTTGATCAATGATCATGACATATGGCTTGTTAGGTATCAAGTGTACTAAAGAGTCAGAAGCTGTGAAGTATCAGCCTAAATTTGAGCTAGATTGGCAGTAAAACATTATGGTTAGAATGAAACAGAAAAACAAGACAGTATCCCATAAAAATGTAAAACTTGAACAGTTGAAATTGTGCTCAGAGCATCTAGGTTCTGGAACTAATTCAGCCTCTTAGATGCTGCCAACCAAGTGAGGACCCCTCGTGGGGGGCCTCATCAAGACAAATTTCTGTTATGTGCCATGCCTGAGAAGGTTAGAATGGCTCCACCTCACCAATCAGAAAAACCAGGACACTAGATAAGGTAAGAGAGCTTGAGACTTTTCACTCAAGCTGGGGAGATAGAAACTAAGCTGCCAAATGATTAAAATTGCTTCTAACAGGCCTTATTTTCCTCTGTTTCATCAATAAGGAAGCAGGTATCTCTGTACTATGTCACAGGGTGGGAATGCTTTCTGGAGTTAGATTGTCAAGAGCTGCTTTTTAAAATAGCAATACTCTTATCATAGTAAAACTTGCCTGCTGAGTCAAAAGGAAAGTTGGCTTCATCCACCTTTAGAACCCAGGAAGAATTTAAAATGTAAAGATGCCTGGCATGATTCCAGCTGTTGGCTACTACAGATACTTTTAAAATATCTACTCTTTATTGATCTGAAGGTATATGGATAAGCAGATATATAGCATAAATGGAAAACAGAAAGAAGGCCATCTTTAAAGATCCAACAGACTGAAAGCAAACAATAAGAAACCTCTATTTTTCTTTTGTCCACCCAAAGAATCTGACTTCACTGACCGCCACTCCAGGAGGAAAAAAAAAAAAAAAACACACACACACAAATGCTTGCCAGGGCATATCTCATTCCTTATGATGATGAAGAGGTAGTAAATTCCAAAAGAGAAAGAACATTTCCAATAAGGACACTGAGTCTGATGCTAATTTTATGTCAAATCCACCTTTCCCCTAATCCCCCATCAATTTCTATTCAGTTCCATTGGAAGGCATCACAGAACTTTGTTTTAAAGAAGCCTCCTCACTCTACAAATTTAATTTCCAGGGATGACATAATAAATTGTCTCACAGTAAATGCGTAGCCTGGAAACCTAAACACAATAAATTTCACTGGAAAATGCTGGCACAAAATGCACAGAATGTGTCGGAAGAAGCATATCCTCACATAATGTTGGGGTAGGTCAAAGATCAGGAAGTCAGACAGACGTCCTGTGCCTCTCTGTGAGTTCATGTGTGCTTGCGTGTATGTGTGTGTGTGTAGGTGGGTGTATGTTTGTGTTTGAACAGAGATCTCCCAAAGTTGCCTGGGTGAAGCTGAAAATCCAAGAGGGTTAGCTTTTTGGTTCTGGATCCTGACTCCAGTTTCCTAGTGCTGCAAACTGTGGGAGGCAGCAGTGACGGCTCAAATGATTGGGTCCCTTCTCATATACATGAGAGAACTGGATTGCTTTCTCAGCTCCTGACTTCAACCTCTGTAAGCAGCTGCTGCAGGCATTTAGGGAATGGGCCAGCTGATGGGCAATCTCTCTGTCTTTTTCTGTCTCTCTGCCTATCAAATAAATTTAAAAGAGAACAAAAAAAGAACAGTCAAGAAGAATTCTACAGTTGTCAGATAAGACAAAGGAGAAGACTCATGTAATTAAAAGAAGCTTGTATGTAACCAGCAACAAGTTCTTTTCACTATGGTAATAAGAGTGAGGCAGAGGGCCTTACTATACATTTTAGTAGGTAATACCAAATAGCGTAGAAAGAAGGGGAATTATTCATATTTCAATGATTTCACAAATGTATGGTACACGGTACAATGTAGTTTCTTCAATTTGAGATTCTGGAAATTTTAGGTTTACTGTGTATGGTAGTTTTGTGATTTAGAAGGTTAAGAATGAAGTATACATTGTAATAGAGCTCACTTTTCCAGGTTTAACATAACACAAAAGCTGAGAGTAACAGTAACCTATTTGCCTAGCTACTAAAGGAAAAGAGGAGAGAAAGTCTAGGAAAACATCAACCTCAGGATTAGTTTTTTAAATAGCAAGCCTGTTATTCCTTTTCTTGGGGAGAAAGCTGTCATCTGGGCAACAGATGCTACCAGGATGTTCCTGGGGAGGACGTGGCTATTGATGGGTAGCCACCGAGCACCCAGTTGGCCCTTTGTGGAACGTCCAATTTCTACACAGTGGGACTGCGTGCCAGGTCCTCAGCTGTGGGAACCAAAAGGGTTGGGTGGACCCCCAGGGCACGTGGGCACATGGAGGTTACTGGTAGGTCTTCTTAGGAAACAGCTCCCCATGTTTTCTTTCCCTTGTCCTCAGATCCCATCAGTAAGGAGAGTGAAACAACGCTTTATTGCGCATCCATCTTTACACCTAAATTACATTAAGTTGTGAATACTCTTGCACTCTCATCCAACAACTGCCAGTGCCCAACATATGATCTCAAGGCCAGAAAGGAGTCAAAACAACAATGTCACCTATACCCACAAAGGAGTCCTCTCCTGTGTACAACTCTCTAAAAGGGAATTAAGGAAAAACAACTGGATTTTCTTGTATTAAAAGAGTCAAACTCCCTCTTCAGGGGTGTTTCAGCTCCCTCAAGGCTTCTGGGTAGCCTAAATGGTTTGGTAGGACTATCTTATTCCCAAGTTTCCTAGCAGTATTCAGTGCTGCATAATGTAATTTAGGCATGAAAGAACTGATGCACCTGCTAAGATTTGCTTCACTCTTCTCACTGACAGTGTCTGCTCTAATAGGTAGAAAAATGTGTTGAATTGTGACAGCAGGCATTTCAATGACAAGAATCATTACTGCATAGAAATATTTATGGAAGTGTTGACAACACATCAATTAATAATGTCTGCAAGATACAGAGAGAATATTCTATCTGATAAAAGTTGAGAAAGAGCCAAGTCAAGACTTCATTTTATGCAGCCTTGCGCATTGCAACAATGCAAGATTTTGCATCTGGTAGACTAGTCAGGCCTAAGACTTTGGTAATAATTGTAGAGTGAAAAAGAACAACAAGCAAAACTATGCATGTGGTTTGGCAGCATCTCTCTAACCCAGAAAAGTGGGGAGGGTGTACACATATGCATTTGTGTATATAAGGGATTTTTAACTTTGGAAACAAACCCTAAGGTAATGATAAAGGGTTACTCCAAGATAGGAACCCATGGGGCAGAGAAGAATGTAACCTTATTTTCACTGCACACTCATTCTGCTTTTTGACACTCTTCTTCCTTTTCATCCCCCTCTTTTTAAAAAAAAAAAAAAAAAAAAAAAAAAAAAAAAAAAAAACAAGAACAGTTTAGCAAGCAAACATGACTTGCTGGAACACAGTACTGTGATGCTCTTCATCAACCGGGTTCCAAACCTGCTTCATCTGCCATGCTCTTCTTCAGTTACAGATACAGGACACTCCTGTCCATTTGCATAGGTCTACATTTCTGGGAAAGTCGTCAGAAATGCGTATTGCCTATTAAATTCCAGGATACAATTTTTTCTGGTCAACTTAAAATTGTACTGACACAAAACCCCAGCCAGCCGGCTATTAGCACTTCTCCTCCCATTTACTAATCGTTAGTGTTTTTCCAAAACAATATAAATTTCAACTAATTTTATGTATCTGGGCAGACAGCAGTGAAACATTATTCCTTCTCTTGTTTTCCTTTGTGTGTATCAGCTCTCTCTCTCTCTGTAGGCCAAATCAGATTTAACTCAGGTTTGTAAAGTAATGATACCCCAGAAAAAAAAATAAAATCCATTCAACCTGTCTTTAAATCTTAAGAAAATTTAACTGTAACTCCAGGCTAAAAATTAACCTATGTGAGTCAGTACTATGGTTAGAAAGATGCAACAGGCAACAGGTTTCTTTTGAATGAGTTTGCTGTTTCGTAGCCAGTTCAGCAGTCCAATTACATGAGCTCCAAGATTGCGTCACACTGCTACAATGACCAGGTGATGTTTACATGAAGGCAATGTGGAAGTAAATTGAAAACAACTCCCCAGCCTAAGCCAGCTGCCTCCTGTGTGGGAACAGTTTCCCAAATGGGCTGGCAAAATGAACTGTAGTTTTGTATAGTAATTCAGAAGATAATTGATTATTTGCCAAGAGTCTGTTTGTGAGTTGCCACTTATTATTATTTTTTTCTATCCACTCCAGGGACACATTTTCAATTTCACAGTCTTTTGCACATTGTGGACAGTGGTATTTAATTTCTTAGAGGAAAGTGCACATTCTCTTTCTATTGTAGTTAGTCTAGTGGCTCTCCAAAGAGCAGCTGACAGAGAACTGCACACCCAGGTAATAAACGCTTATGCTGGCATTTGCATGCTCACTCCATCCCCACATTTGTGGCTTAAGTGCTGGGGAGGGAAGTGAGGAAGAGCCATTCTTCATGTAAGAAAAGACACCTATGTGTGTCACCATCTTAAGAGGTTCTGCCTAAGGGATGGCAAATGTTCCAAAAGATACACTTGTTTAATTGTTTATGGATTGCATCTCTTTATTTTACTGTTAAAATAAGAGTTTCTAGCAGAGTTACGGGAAAATTGGTCAGGAAACAGTTGTTTTCCTCCTACAGCCTAACATTCCTGCAGGCAATGGAGCAAATTAACCAATATAAATGTTTCCTTCAAAACACAGAAATCTTTTATCTATTTAGGAACAGATCACACAATATAACATGCTGAACTATTTCTATTAAGCCCAAAGATGACAAAAAATTGAAAAGAATAAATCCATTATAAAGAATTCATATCTGCTGCTTTGTGAGCAATCCATAATACACCGTATTGTGCAAACTATAGGAGATGATGACCTAACAATACAGAATGTAGAGAGGGCTTTTGACAACAGAAAAGCATAAGAGAGAGTATCATTTAATGGAGAGTGAAAAAAAAATGATCCTGAATTCTTTTTCCTCCTTTATTTGTTGTATCACTTTGTAAAACCTCTTTATATGCCTTGCTCTCTTCATCAGAAAAATGAGACCTATGGTTTTATTTTTATAAAGTGCTTTAGGATTTAGGAGAACCCAGAATGTATTATATGATGAAAGCCACCATGGTGCATGCCACGTGACTATGGCAGAAAAGGATCTAGGGACCAAAAGCAAAACATGAATCAGCAATGAACACTCATTTTGTTTGTTTAAAACCCCAGGATGTGCAAATATACGACAGAAATGAATTTGACCCTCTTCTTTTACAGTCACACATTACTCTCATCTGGCTCTGGTTTTGAAAGCTGAGTTTAATAGAAAGAACAGGAACACAGACAGGAAGGAGTAAGGGGCAGAAATAAGGGGATTTCTCACAAGCAAATCCCAGGTCAATAGAATGTCATGAAGAGCTACACAAACTCATGCTGAATCTCCTGAAGTCCACAGATCAGGGTGCTCTGGTCTTTCCTCATCCTTCTGCCTCAGGCATGCCCTACTCCCCAGAGAGTTATACTTTGAGGGTACAAATCAACAAAGCAGTTTTCTCCCACAGTTGTCCAAAGTTCTACAGGTTTTCGGGGCCTTAGGAGAGTCAGAATTGAGGATGATACAAACAATTGAGTTGAGGGTTACGTCAAGTGGCCAAGCTAGGAGTACTAGGTTCCAAGGCTTATTCCAACATTCACTTACTGCATTTCTTTCAAAAAACCGAATGTCTCAACTGACACTGAGGCTGGGAGAAGTGCAGGACTGATTTATTTTTTTTTTTTTTTTTTTTTTTTTGACAGGCAGAGTGGACAGTGAGAGAGAGACAGAGAGAGAAAGGTCTTCCTTTGCCGCTGGTTCACCCTCCAATGGCCGCCGCTGCAGCCGGCGCACCGCGCTGATCCTGGCAGGAGCCAGGAGCCAGGTGCTTTTTCCTGGTCTCCCATGGGGTGCAGGGCCCAAGCACCTGGGCCATCCTCCACTGCACTCCCTGGCCATAGCAGAGAGCTGGCCTGGAAGAGGGGCAACCGGGACAGAATCCGGCGCCCCAACCGGGACTAGAACCCGGTGTGCCGGCGCCGCAAGGTGGAGGATTAGCCTATTGAGCCACGGCGCCGGCCAAGGACTGATTTAAATGATCTTTTTACAAGACTTAGAATTCTGTTATTCTTTCAGTAGAAGGATAATGGCTTAAGACCTGGAATACAAGATGCATTAAGAAGGGTTAAAAATATCAGGGTAACATTCTCTGGAAATAAAGATAAAGCCAACTCTGGTATCAGGGTGACAGAAATGAGGACACAAACACTCAAAAGAGTGCAACAATCACACCTAGCGGCAAAATAATGACTACATTTTTTGGTTTGGACATAAGTTCAGGTACCTTTTCATATTGTGGTATATTTCCTTACAAAGTCTTGACTTGAGAAGTCAACAATTAAATTCATTATTTTAGGGATGAGTATTCTGGCCAGCCATTAAGCTACTGGATAGGACATTCATGTCTCACATTGGAGTGCCTGGGTTTACCACCCAGCTCTGGCTCCTGGTTCCAATTTCCTGCTAATGCTCACTTTGGGAGGAAACAGATGGCAATTCAAGTAATTACATTCCTGATACCCACATGGAAGACCTAAACTGGGTATCCAACTCCCCAGCTTTGTGTGGTCTAGCCCTGGGTGTTGAGGGCATTTGGTTGGGACATCTTCCTTCTCTCTGTCTCCCTCCCTGCCTCTCTCACTCTCGGACACATAAAACACACAAAATACTTTTTACTGAGTTCATTATTTAAAAACTACAAAAAAGGAGTCTCAAACACACTCAATACATACTGAATTTGTCATGTGAACACTGTTTTCATGAAAACTTACTCTCCTTTCTGTATCCTCCATTTTGGTCCAAAAACCAAGAATAAAACCATGGCATAAGTCAAGCTCTTTCAGCCTCCTGCTGAACCACTGCGTAGCTTACACAGACTCCCCAATATAGCTGATTTCAGCTATGACTTATTTTCCCATTCCACATATTTCCTTCATCCCTAACGTGTTCAGGCCTTCATCCATTCCCTTTCCTAGTCCTTCTAACTGGTCCCCCTGCCTTTCAATCCTTTCTCTGTATCATCACTACAAAAATAAAAAGTAGCACTTTTCCCTCATAAGGTTGACTGCACTTAGATCTGAGTATGTACTATCCTTTTGTCTTACAATAAATCCTGCTTTTCTAGTCACCTCCTAAAAATGTCAACATTTCACCTGGTTAAAACCTGTCAACCTGGGTTAGTTTATCTGCAGGATGACGTCTTAGCTTACTAATGGGAAACTCCAGGCCCTTTTTACTTAATAGTCTCCCTTTTCAGCCTGATTCCTTCCACTCTTCAGATGCTTCTACAAGAATAAACATTTGGAGAGATTCCTCAGGTACTACAGATCATTGTGCCTTGGCATATATGAGCATGCTCAGTCTTCAATTCTCTTTCACTCCCCATTGTTTCCTTATAAATTCCATCTATCATAAAATCTAAGTATACTGTCCTTTCACTGGGAGTGCTCCAATTCCACGCTTCCCTCTTCACTGCATCTTATGCACTCTGGACGGGAATCTACTCTTGCATTCATCACACTGTGCTATATTTTACTGGTATGAGTCCTTATCACACTAACTAGACAATGAAACCCTCTAGGGTAGGAATTTTACCTTAATCATTGCCTTTCCCAGTACAGCTGCTAAGATATAGAAGGTCTTCAATATAACCTTATGACTACGAATGAAACAAAAACCAAACAAACAAGCTATCATTCATTTGACAACTGCTTTACTTAATGCCAAGCAAAATTCAAAGAGACCAAAAAAAAAAATCAGAACAAAACAAAAAGAGAAATCCTCCATAAATAATACAAAAAGATAGGGATAAGTACCATTCAGAGAATTAAACTGGAATGATAGAATGGAGAATGACTAGCTGTCAAAATTGACTCATATGATCAGAAACATCTTCCAGACCATGAATGATTAAAGTCTGTTTCATATACCTTACTCAGAAAACAGCTATTGCCCAGATGAATTAGCACTGGATCAAACTCAGGGAAAGAGCGAAATCAAGGATAGCTCAGGGAGTTTCGGTTTTGGCAACCAAATAAATAGCAGTGCTTTATACTCTGATGGGAAAGGCTCCGAGAGGAAAGTTTGCGGGCGACAATACTCAGACATCTGCTCGGCCTCTTCAGGTTTAGTTGCCTGCTGGACAACTAAATAGGGTGTCAATAGCCTATTTAATAGAGGAATCTAGTGGTTTCAGAGGCCTCATGAGCAGAGAGAAAAACTTGAAAGCCATCAGCACCTAGTTACATGATCTCTAAAGGAAGTATGGGGCTAAATTTAAGCACCTCTGGACAGTACATAGTTTGAAAAAGGCAGGCCAATGATAGTGTACAGAGTTCAAATGGGAGCAGAATCCAGTAAGAGACACTGAGAAGTCTATATTAGTAGGCGCTGAAAAAAAAAGTCAGAGGATCATGGTCAATAGATGAACACAACCAAGAGAAGTAAGTATGTGAGAAGGAAGCAGTAGTCAGCTTTCTTGAACTTTGCTGAAAGCTCAAGTAAGATAATACATACAGTTTCTACATGCAAGACACTGGTAAGCTGGCTAAACACTCTTCAAGGGGTAGGAGTGAAAACCTGACTTGAATTCAATCCCATTTCTTCAGAATAAATCTTGAAAATATTATCTGGCTAAAAAAAAAAGTCTCTCCTCTAACTCTGATTAGAGCAAAGCTTAAAATAATAAGAATTAGGAGAGATTTAGGAGAAAACTTCAGGAAGAATTTTGTAGCAGCACAGTTAACAACAAAAACAAATATATTCATATATCATAACCTCCAATTATTTATTTATAATAAGGAAACACACATACCACTGTGACTACTAAGCAATTGCTCTTTTAATTAGCTATATTTTCTAAACTGAAAAAAAAATTTGCTCAAGTAGCATTCGTATAGGGTACATTTCTTATAAATCCATACAACTAATAACAACATATAATTCAGCTTTTAGAAACAAAGAAATAAGGATATATTTCTATTCTTATGCATGAATAAGAAATATGTATTTTGCTTTACAAGTATTATTATCTGGATAAGCTTCTAATTATTATATTTATGAATTAGAAAACCCATTATAAAATTTGTAGATTAACAGTGAAATGAAACAGCAGATTCTATAATCAAACTGTCAGTCATAGCAAATACAAATAAAGCTATTTCCTTTTATAAGTTCTACATCTCAAGTTGTTACTGTGGCTTTCTTCCAAAGAGATGACAAAGATTTCACAAGTCATAATCTGCTGGTCAAACTCCCAAAGACACTAAACATCAAGATGCTTGTCCCTACTTCCCTTGTGATAAAAAAGTTCTTTATTCCCTTCTAATTGCTCTGGACTTTTATGATTATAAATGGTTCTCCTTACAACACAAATATGTATGATTAAACTCAGGCTCACTTTAGTTCCCACTTATAACTTACTAGTGTGTATAGAAGTGTTGATGGCCACTCTTACAGGAGCAAAAGATATTCTGTATATCAATAGGATATCTAGATGGAAAATGGGAATGAACAGCACAAGATTTATGTTCTTAAAAAGAGGGCAAAATTGTAATTCTGATGGACAGTGAAGCTGAGCTTTAGAAAAACTAAAGTGACCTGCTTGGGTGCTCCACAATAATTTTATGATGATATTAAAATAAGTGGGAGCCTATTTAAATTTTAGCTGCCACAAAGAATTATGTCCAATATTGACGTGATATTGTGTTAATACTGCAGTGGACAATGTGGCAGGCAACTTTGAGCTCGAATAACAAAGAAACAGGAGTTTTAAATATGGGTCTTCATAGTTTAGAAGCAAAATAATTAAAACCACACAAACCCTTTACAACATAAAAGCAAGTCCCTTAATAGTACAAAATAATTACCCAGTTGGAGCTACTGGTAATTATATATGACTACTACAATGATGTCAATGAATAAATAACATATAGTGCTATATGAATATAGGTTCCTATTTAAATTGCTTCACATTCAAATTTACATGTCACCTTTTCCAGTTTTACTAATTGATAAACCTTTAAAAGTATACTTTTAAAATTCATCCACAATAAATATGAAAATCCTTCAAAAAGTCTACAGGAACATGAAATTAAAAGCTTGGGGCCAGTGCTGTGGCATAGTGGGTAAACTTGATACCTGCAGTGCCAGCATCCCAAATGGCCACCAGTTCCTGTCCTGGCTGCTCCACCTCCGATCCAGCTCTCTGCTGTGGCCTGGGAAAGCAGTGGAAGATGGCCCAAGTTCTTGGGCCCTTGCACCTGCATGAGAGACCTGGAAGAAGCTCCTGGCTCCAGGCTTTGGATTGGTGCAAATCCTGCCATTGCATGTGGAGAGTGAACCAGTGGATGGAAGACTTCTCTCTCTCTGCCTTTGCAACTGCTACCTCTCTATAATTCTTCCTTTCAAATAAATGAATGATTTTTTTTTTAAAAAAGCTTATTTTGGTGCCCAGAAAATTTAAGATAGCTTTTTCACAATATTCATTTTCCATTAACTTTTTGAAGATCCTTTTTATGCATGTATTTCAAAATTTTTTGCACCAAAATAAACTTACCTTTTGACAGCATTTTTCTACAACCATTTTGAAGTGTTTTTTTTGTTGTTGTTGTTTTTTTTTTTGTTTTTTGTTTTTTGTTTTTTTTTTGACAGGCAGAGTGGACAGTGAGAGAGAGAGAGAGACAGAGAGGTCTTCCTTTGCCGTTGGTTCACCCTCCAATGGCCGCCGCAGCCAGCGCGCTGCAGCTGGCTCACTGCGCTGATCCGAAGGCAGGAGCCAGGTGCTTCTCCTGGTCTCCCATGGGGTGCAGGGCCCAAGCACTTGGGCCATCTTCCACTGTACTCCCGGGCCATAGCAGAGAGCTGGCCTGGAAGAGGGGCAACCGGGACAGAATCCAGCACCCCAACCGGGACTAGAACCCGTGTGCCAGCGCCGCAAGGCGGAGGATTAGCCTATTGAGCTGCGGCACCAGCCTGAAGTGCTCTTTTATCTCTTTTATGAATGAAGTATTCTCAGCAACTTAATTCCTCCCTCAAAATACAAGAAACACATGATCTAACACACTCTTGAGATCCGTGCACAACATCTGTGTAAAATTCTTCGGCAGAGAGGAGATTTCCAGCCATTAGGACAAGTCTGTATCTGGTTCTGTTTATTTTTAGACTCCTTTATAAAGAAGGCTATTGGTTTACTTTAGGAACATAATTAGTCGTCAATAATAGTTAACCAACCACAACATCAAGATCAGAATAGGAACTACTATATAACAAGACCAGTCACATTACCCACCCAGCTGGCATGACTCAGCACACGGTATTCTACAAGATACTGTACCAGCCTGTGATTGCCTAGAAATGCAATGCCCCTACTCCCTGTGAGTGGTGAAGGTGCAGCATGCACACTCTATTGGCTGCTGTCTTCTATTTTTCTACACCCCGGCAACTGGCAAATATCCCATGGGTAACCGAGTTGGTGGAGGGGATTTTATGAATAGGATACAGGAAAAAAAAATTGTACAGATTGCAAGGGGATCAACCTGCATATTAACTAACCAGGTGAGAAAGGTGAAGAGATTCTGCACACTGGAGTCTGCAAGCTACAAGGCAGTGTTATCAGAGGTGCTATATGCGGGAAAGGCACCTGGGACCATGAAAATACACCTTAACCAAACATTCAGTATGGGATGCACTGACACTCTGAAGTCAAGAGTTCTAAATCGTTATACCATGTGACTAACTGCCCTATTATTTGCCTTGTAATTCAGGAAAAACCTGGTAAATTTACATTTATACAGCTACCTCTCACTTGTCTGTGATGAGTTAACATGTTAGTAACTGAAAGACTGCAGCCAAAATTGGCCATAGAGTTTAAAGAACTGAGCACCCTAAGTATTTTCAGGAAAGTAACCCAAAATTAAAATTTCACTCATGTTAGTTTTCCCATAGTCTTTTTTAACTGGGGAAACTAGTTTAATATTTTTGAACACCCATAGATTGTTAAGCACTGTATAACATCAAAAAAGTAGCCATGGATTCATATTTGCATTAAAAAGCATGGGTGGATATCAATTCGCAAAGTAGGTGAGTGTTAACATGGCAAAGATATGAAACACAAATGATAACTCTCAAGTGTTCATCATTACTTCTCTCAGATATAGTTAGCCTAATTTCTTCACAACTCTGTGAGTCATTGCCCAGCCCATTACAATAATATAATCAATATATTATTGAGACAGAAATATCCTGGCAATATGGCAGGACTCTAGAACTGCTGGTTTCTAAATTAATGTCAAGTATTACACACGTGTCATAAGTGGCTAACAAAGAGACGCCAAATCATCCCTGTTGCTGAGATAATTGTTTCGCTTTGAAGTTCCTCAAGATCTATTGTTAGTTCCCAGGTCAGGGCTATTGCCCTTGTTCCTTTTTCTCCTCATTCTTCAATCATAATGCAGAATTAAAAAATTATTTGACAATGAGATAAGTGAAGTCATTTCGATGGTTCTAATGTAGCATTAAAAAAAATGTGGTTGGCTTTGTTAACAGGAGACTCCTTGATTTTCTTACTACAATTTATCGTGGAAACTGTGCACGTACTATGTTCTTACGCTAACCTTCAAAAAACCATGACACTAAAGGATGGGGGAGGGCACATATTTGTAGAAGATGTGCCCCAATTAAGAACCTAGAAGAAAGGCTTTAATGCCTTAGTTATATTTTCAAGTTTATCTTGTATGTCTCCTCCAATTAGAGTGTAAGCTCCTGAAGGGCTTTAGTATATCAAGGCTTACACACAATAGGAGGCTTCATAAATATTTAAAGAATGACTTACTGAGGAAGGATCCATAGATGACTTCCTGGGAATTCAGGGAAAAATCCTTCATGTGAAAAACAAAGTGGAGAAATCATTGTATTTTCATGCTACAGCAGCTGGCATAACAAAGCAACAACATGAACAACAACACAAGCAATGATGATGTTCACAAGTCAAGTTTAAACTTTCCTACTGTTGATAAAATCAAATAATTACATATTTTCTCTCCAGGGTGCAAAGTTTTGTATTTTCTTTGCACTAGCCATATGTTTTTGGGAAATTAGCTTGTTTTATAAGCTGATTTATTCTTAGTCATTTCTTTGAATATGGGATCTGTCATCACTTAATTGCTTTGAATTGCCATTTCTATATATTTCCAAAAAGAAAAAAAGATACAGCAAAGTGCAACAAGAGACCAGAAAGTTGTATTTTGCACTATGGATATATGTTTTAATGCCAATGCATAGCTGGTTAGAATTCCTGATTGGAAAATATAAATATGTGTGTGAGGACAGGAACTAAGCAGAGTAAGTTATTTAAAATACATAGAAGTCCCTTAGTTAGAAGAGATGCAGGCAGGTAGCTTTGGAATTAATTTGCCCTAAATGTGGAACCTTGGAACCAGATCTGCAAAGTGTAAAATAAACATCTACCTTGGGATGTGTGATTCACTTAAGGATTCCTTCAAATGGAAACGTACTTGCTGTGAAACACTGGATCCCTGAGGGGAGAGAGCTATAGAAACAGACTTCATTTCTACTGTTTCCTGTAGTAGTTGAATCTGACAGCTGCTTCTCTTCTGGAGAAGGGAAAATTTTAAGCTAAGAATATAAACATGCTCCATGTTTTCTGTCTTCATTTTATCCTTTCTTTGCCTCGCCCCAAGATTTCAGTGCAGAAGTTCAAGTTCAGTGAACTCTCCAAGATTATCATGCATTTCCCAAGGAGAGAAGATACACAAAAATTACTCTGCCAATTACATGTACTAGTTTCATTAAAGCCTTCACTTAATTGCTTAGTATTTATGAAAGACCTGATAGTAAAAAAGCCACACTGTGCCATAACTTACACCATTCTGCAAAGAAGCAGCTAAAGCTCAGATACACGGAAATTATACACTCTCTGGGGCAGATTTGGCATCTGCTTTGTTCTTCATTGTATTTTCATGGCCTTGAAAGTGTAGCGTAGTGGCAATGGCAATACGGCACAGCAGTTAAAAGCTTGGAGTCTGCAAAGAGCTGGCTCAGAGCAGAATTTCCTAGTTCCAGCAATTAGTTGGTGCAGATAACGACACAGTTGTTTAAGAACAGCTGAACCTCAGTTTCCTCACATGTTAAAATGGAGTCACTACGTAATGTATCTTTTAGAGTGTCAGATGATTAAATGAAGTAGCGGGTATAATGTGACCAAATAGCATCTACTGCATAGCTAACATTTAAAATATTTTTAATAAAATTATCACCATCTTCCAGCATATGTGGAGTGCTTACTATCATTATGGAATGAATGCAGCTATTAATCACGGACTAGACCCCTGGTTTTCTTGCATCCTTTTCAGTATCCACAGCCCTTATATTACACTATACAAATAACTGCAAGTGTCACAAAAAGACTTTTGGGTTTACTTTTACTAATACAAATTCAGTTATCGCTTGTCGGCAGGTGGGAAAGAAGAACTTTTCAAATTTATGTTTTGTATTAGTTGAGTGTAGCTCTTTTCACAGTTTTGTTTTTATTTTGTGCACGTGAATTCAGCTCTTTCAATGTACAGATTTGTTACTGGGGTAATGCCCTACGTCACGATCTTCCCATTATTTGCAGCATTCTAGAACTGCTATTGCTGGGATCCCCCAGCCTGCAGAATTCATACAGAAAAGAACTCAAACAAAGGTGATTCTGGTATGAAATTGTTTTCAGTCTCACGCTACCAACCAAACTGGCAGCAAGAAAACACACTGAAATAAAAATTGAAAATTTAACCTAAAATTAGAATAATGTAGGCAATTGTTTCATTTTTTTTATAAAGCCTAAATGACTTGGGGCTGTGACAATATTTTTAGGGATACTGTAAAGTTGAATAAATGGCATTTTCTTATATAGGCAAACCATGAAACAGGAGTGAGGATTTGTATGGGATATTGTATCTCTGGAAATGATGCTGCAGTTTTTTGCATGTAGTATCTGTTTCTGCCAAACAACTGTATGATGCACAAGGGCAGTCCCCATTGCAATGTTCCTGACAAAAAATAAGGGTGCAGTGACTCTGTTTTTCACAGACAGAAAACAAGAGGCATTGAGTATTTGAATGGCTTTCTGAGCAATGTAGAATTTGCTGATGAAAGAAGGATGGGTAAGTCAAGTTTCTGGTTAGAATATACTAGTCCTGCTGGTTCTATAGCAGTTTCTGAAGATGATCCTTTAGGAATAATCTGAATATACGCTCACCTTTAAATTTTTACCTATAATAGTATTTAGAGTTAAATCTTAGAAAATTAATTGAAGTCAAGGCAATGAATTTTTTTTTTCACGCCATATTTGGGTTAACACAGTCTCTTTTGATTCATCCAAAAGACCTGGGATAATATTAATAAAAATGTATATAACAGGGGCTCAGTGAACTCCAATTTCCCCTTTTCTTCTCACTTCTTCCAGGTTTCTAGCTTCCAAGGGTTCTATTTGAACAAGGAGAATATATTTGTGTTTGCTCTGGTTTTGCAAGATCTGACACAGGGCCATCCTACAGTAGGAACAGTGACACCCTGCAGCATGTGCCATCAGACACACAGGAAGGAGCTGTGGCTTTACATACTTACAATACAGAAGTTCTAACAACAGAGTAGTGATTCTCAAAACATAGCTTTTGGACCACCAGCAATAACATTACGGGGAAACTTGTAGAAATTGGAATTTTAGAGCCCTGCCCACGGTCTATTGAAGCAGAAAATCCAGGGTGCGATCCAGCCATGTGCACTTCCACAAGCCTTCTGGCTGATTCTGATGCATGCAAGGGCTCGAGAGCCACTGACCCAGACCCAGAGCTTCTGGATCCAGACATCTGCACACTTGCGAGCCCAGCACCTGCGTTTCTAGCTCACTCTTTTTCTACTTGCCAAGTCCTCATGCTTCAATCTCCCACATTGTTATTGCTTAACCACATCAGCCTCTACAGCTCAGTTGTATGGGAACCCTGCCACTTTTAAGTGTGCAGGGTGGGGACACAGGATGGGCAGAAGATATGCACATTAAAACACCTCTGTGTTAGTTTTTGGCTCTTGACGCCAAAGGTTCTGCCATCATTTTCACAGGCTGAGACCTCTAATATATATATGTGTATATATATAATATATATAATAAATAACATATATAATAAATACACACACACACACACATATATATATGTTTTTTTTTTACAGGCAGAGTGGACAGTGAGAGAGAGAGAGAGACAGAGAGAAAGGTCTTCCTTTGCCGTTGGTTCACCCTCCAATGACCACTGCGGCTGGTGCGTCGCGGCTGGCGCACCGCGATGATCCGATGGCAGGAGCCAGGTACTTATCCTGGTCTCCCATGGGGTGCAGGGCCCAAGCACTTGGGTCATCCTCCACTGCACTCCCTGGCCACAGCAGAGAGCTGGCCTGGAAGAGGGGCAACCGGGACAGAATCCGGTGCCCCGACCGGGACTAGAACCCAGTGTGCCGGCGCCGCTACACAGAGGATTAGTCTATTGAGCCTTGGCGGCTATATATGTTTGTGTGTGTGTGAGATACTTTAAAATATTCACTCAAGATTCCTTTTCAAACTTAGTGACAGCAGAATATTGTCCTGCAAAGCAAATATTTAGGAGAGTTGTAGAGGGGGGCATTTCGTACAAAATGAAAGAATATGAACAGTCATGTCCTATAAGAGCACAAGAACTTCAATATTAGTCATCAAATCCATTAGAAGTACAATTAATTTCATTTTAATTATTCCCAATTATTCAGACTTGTCTGAAATCAAATTGCCACTCAAGCTATAGGGAGGGCCAGGAGTTTGTGGAAGCAGTTAAGATACTGAATGGGGGCCGGTGCCATGGCTCAATAGGCTAATCCTCTGCCTGCGGCACTGGCACCCCGGGTTCTAGTCCTGGTTGGGGCGCTGGTTCTGTCCTGGTTGCTCCTCTTCCAGTTCAGCTTTCTGCTGTGGCCTGGGAAGGCAGTGGAGGATGACCCAGGTCCTTGGGCCCTGCACCCGCATGGGAGACCAGGAGAAGGACCTGGCTCCTGGCTATGGATCGGTGCAGCGTGCGGCCGTAGCAGCCATTTGGGGGGTGAACCAACGAAAGGAAGACCTTTCTCTCTGTCTCTCTCTCTCACTGTCTAACTCTGCCTGTCAAAAAAAAAAAAAAAAAAGATACTGAATGGGACACCAGCATCTCCTATCAGAGTACCTGATTTGAATCTGGCTCCACTTCCTATCCAGCTTCCTGCTAATGTGCACCCTCTGGGAGGTGGCAGTAATAGCTCAAATACTTGAGGCCTTGGTACCCACATAGGACACATAGGAGACCCAGATTGATTTCCAGGCTCCTGGCTGTGACCTGGCTCAGTCAGGCTGCTGTAGGTATTTGACAAGCAAAACAGTGAATGCAATCTCTCATTCTGTCTCTCTGCCTTTCAAACAAAATGAAAATAAATGATGATTATAAGATAACAGGAGACATAAGTCTGAATCTACATGTAAAGAATGCTGAAAGAGAACACATAAGTTTGTATCTCTTTTTGCTTAGAATCATCACATAAGGTTCCTTAAATTTGAGTAACCTATAAACTCACTTTCAAAGAAAAAATATTTTGAACTTTCCATGGGTTACAGATTCAGTGTCCAGATTGGGGGTAAAAAAAAATCAGTTTTTTTTTTTAATTAAATATTTCTTCTATTAAAATTTAAATTGGAAATTTTTTTGCTGTCAAAGAAAACTTTTATGTTTATTCCTATAAAATTTTTTTGCTTAAATAATTAAGAATTTCCATAGGTTTCAGGAATATTCATAGCCTGTGCACCCAGGCTGACAAACATACCTTTATGTTAATCCATGTCATCCTTCTGATCTGCACAAACCATTTAAAGTAAAGTGAATTACTGGACCCAAGAATATTTGAAAGTGCTAAATGTTATTTGTATCAACTATCAGAAAATTTGAGAAGTATCTCAGTTTACATTTTGACATTGAGCAATATCAGCTTTATGGTTTGACTTGTTTCAAAAATAAATACCCAACTTTACTAATGCATATAACCAAATTCATTTCGAAGTTTGAAATATATATAACCAACAACAGAAGTCACCATTTGGAGAGCCATTAGACTGAACTATCCAAGATATGCATCATGTCCATTTCACTTTAGAGGATACTCAGAAATAGAAATTCCATAGGTTATAAGTATAAAAAAGAATTTATACTCAAAATATGCAGGCAAAAATACTTATAAAGACAGCATTGGTAACATATCCATGACCAAAAGAAAATAAATTACAAAAGAAGGAGGGAGAGGTGGCTTTCAAATTTTTACAGGGTTGTCCATGTGATGTGCTGATGTGCTAAGCTTTGTTAATAAGGATAACATCCTTTGTGGACTCCTGAACCTGTACTTTTAAGTCTAGCAATCTATCTCAGGAAGGACGTGAACCAACAAATTGGCAGAATGGACGTGGTTCTGCAGAGTCTTCTCCATCCGAAAGATGATTTGACCTATTCCGTGCATAAGATAGGAAACAAAATATGTGAAACAGGAAACACTAATGTTTTAAAGTTTTGGTTAGGTTTCTGTGGATTCTCAAGAAAGATAATGTAGGGGCCAATGCTGTGGAATAGTAGGTTAAGCATCTGCCTACGATGATCACATCCTATATGGGTGCCGGTTTGAGTTCTGGTTGCTCCACTTCCAATCCAGCTCCCCGCTGATGGCCTAGGGAAGCAGTAGAAATGTGCCAGGGGATTCCATACAGTTCATCAAGGTTGCATGTACCAATGCCATCTCACTAGTCCAAGTGATCAATTTCAGTCACAATGGATCATACTAATAGGTCTAAAAGTCAAAGGGATCACACAAACAAGACTAATACTGCTAATACTAACTGATAGAATCAAAAAGGGAGAGAACAATCCAACATGGGAAGCGGGATACACAGCAGACTCATAGAATGGCAGATGTCCTAAACAGCACTCTGGCCTCAGAATCAGCCCTTAAGGCATTCGGATCTGGCTGAAGAGCCCATGAGAGTATTTTAGGCATGGAAAGCCAAGATACTCTGGCAAAAAAAAAAAAAAAAAAAAAAAAAAGAAACAACAACAACCACCTAAATGAAAGATCTCTGCAAGTGAGATCCCAGTAGAAAGAATAGGCCATCAAAGAAGGAGGTACCTTTCTCTGAAGGCTGGAGTGAACTTCCACTTTGACTATGACCTTGTCTAAATAACATCGAAGTTGGTGAACTCAAAGGCTTGCATAGCCTTGGCAACTCATGACTAGAGCCTAAGGAGATTACTGATGCCATAAACAAGAGTGTCAAATTGTTAAGTCAACAACAGGAGTCACTGTGTAGTTACTCCTCACGTAGGATCTCTGTCCTTAATGTGTTGTCCAATGTGAATTAATGCTGTAACTAGTACTGAAACAGTATTTTACACTTTATGTTCTGTGTGGGTGCAAACTGATGAAATCTTTACTTAATATATACTAAATCAATCTTCTATATATAAAGAGAATTGTAAATGAATCTTGATGTGAATGGAATGAGAGAGGGAGTGGGAGATGGGAGGGTTGCAGGTGGGAGGGAAGTTATGGGGTGGGGAGAAGAGCCATTGTAATCCATAGGCTGTACTTTGGAAATTTATATTTAGTAAATAAAAGTTAAAAAAAAAAACCTTCATAAAATTGGAAAGCATTTTCAAAATCCCCACATTGTTCTCTTTGTCAGGACAGAAATATTTAGCTCATTTAAACAACCTCACCCTGACTGTTTAAAGTCCAACTTCTCTTAGTGCTCCTGCTCTTTTCTGTAATTACATCTTTCTAGATTTGTGAAGTCAAAGGATGATGCAAAGTTACTGAATAAAGCAACAAGGTCTGATAGTTTGTATTATGGAAGAAGTGGAGGAAAGTGATTGAATTTTTAAGAATATTTTCACATTTCAGCAAAAGTTGCAAAGACAGTAAAGAGCTTCTCTATATCCCACATCCGGTCTCCCATATTATTAACATCTTAAATTTGTCAATTAACCAGTATTGATACACCATTATCAACTGAAGTGCGTATTTCATTTGGAATTCTTGTGATTCTACCCAATGTTCTTTTTTCTGCTACCAAAGTGCATCCTAAATACCATATTGCTTTAGGATTTTATGCCTATTTGAACTCAAACTTTCTTGTTGGCTGACTTACAATAAGTTTTACTATGGTTGTAGAAACTTATGACTTAGTTGTTGATGGTCAAAGAAATAAGGATAAAATTAATTTTAAGATCAAAAGAGACATTGCATCAGAAAGCCTGAGGAATAAAGCCTGAAAGATGCCCCAATAAACAACACCAATCACCCTGGACAATGGAAGATATCCTTGGAACACTATCTTAGATGAAATTAAATCAGGGCTTAATACCTACAGGGTGAAAATCATATAAACATATAAAATAAAGGTCTGTCATTTTATTATGAAACAAAATTGAAATGTATCTGGAACAATTCATTCCTCAAAACCTAGTCTGTGATTACTTAGTAATTTTTGTCATTGTATGCCACTGGAAATGGCAACTGAACAACTGCTTCAGTGTATTCTTATACACTGAGGTTAAACAATTATAAAACATCTTGAGTATCTCTGTGATTCTTGTGTGACATACAAAATTGCTTACTGACTCTTTGATAAAGTCTGGGAGCCATGTTTAAGGGTTCTTCGAATGTATATCATGTGAGCCAACTTGTAGATCCTGCTTTTTAAAATGTACCAGCTTTAGTCTAATTATTCCCTTCCCGGCAGCTTTAAATCCTCTTTTTACAGTTTTGTCTTTTCTTTTAAAGCAACATTGCCTTATTATGGAATGTTCACATGAGAAGCAAGGAAGTTCAAAGGCTACATTTTCCTTAGTTGCACATTTCACTGCACATAATCTAAGACTATTTCCCCCATGCCTCTTAAAACGTTCCTTTGCTTCAGTTTCACAAACCTAGTCTTTAACAAAAAGATGTGACTTTCCCTATATCATCTGTCTCAATTCCTTCATTTACCTTCCAGACACTACCCCTCTTCATTTAATCAAAATCATGTTTATCCAAAGGGAATAAGTTCCAAAAATTCCAAGAGCACTTTTACACTAATGGTTTGACCTCTGAGACAAAACACACACTTTGCAGGAATACGTGAGACAGTATTGAGTGTACTTATTACATTTCATGGTGTATTTCCAAAATTAAGGATCAAGAGTCTATAATCACCAAATCTCTCTCTTTTTGTCCCTCTGTCAGCATTCAGGAAGACCAGTTCTCTTCTCCCCTCTTTTGAGGTTACTGCTAGGAATAATGCCTATGTGTGTTAAAGGCGCCAACACTAAACACAAGACCAAGACCTCACTTCTGCACTACCTCTGGACTCCTCCAGCTACTAATTAAATGTGGACTCCTATTCTTAAGTGGTCTTAAGTCTGTTTAGCAATAGGTGGAATCCTAGGGGAACAGGCAGGGGAACAGACAGACTGACTACTGAAAGCCCAACCTCATGATCTCTCACACAGGTGAAAAGACTCGTTCTTCCAAGATTCTGCCATTCTTTCTGCCATGTTGTTGTACAAGTGTCTCCTTCTACTTTTTACTTTACATTTCCTCACTTGGCAACTGCCAACATATTCTTCAAAATTCGGGTATACATCCACCTTTGTGTGCTTCCCCCAATCTTTCACTCCCCATAGTCAACTGCATTCTCTTTGGGGCTCCCATAACTCACTGTATGTAACTCTATGATGGCACTTGTTTAAAAAATGCTTTATTGGTTCTGGTATTTTTATCAGACTTCCTAGCAGAGAATAGGCTATAATTGTAATACAGTATTTGAATATATACTACAGGCTGACAGTGTACTAAACTATTGACAGGAATTATGCACTGCTCACAAGGACTTTAATCAATAGTGCTTCTATTTTGTTCACTTTACAGAATATAAAACTGATGTCTAGGGAAGTTAAGGAAGTAGTGTATATATGCAAGTTAAGTTTTAAAGCTAAAATACATGATTCACTCTTAAGTTCATTTTCTTAAGTATTTTACTTCTCTGAGGAGGTCAACAAATAGTTACTGAATGAACAAATACTTGAATGTAAATGAATGGATGGAAAGAAGCCTAAATGAAAGCAAATGATACCAAGAGTTCTAAATGTTTCAGATGCACTTGTTATAGACTCTTAGTGCAGGGTCAAAGTGTATCTTAGGGAAGAAGTCACCTGAATTCCTCGCTTTCCAGAGCAGGAAGCAGGCTCCAAGTGATACCACGACTTTTCTACTTTGTATAATTATATATTTAACAATTATATTTAATAATTGTATATGTTTAATAATTATTAATATGATATTTAATGACTGTATATAATGCAGCTATTGTATATGCATACACCTTTTGAAAATGTGAGTCAAAAGAGAAATACATGAGGTAAAGGAAGATATAATGACTCTAAGCCTGGCACAATTGTGAAGCAGAATACAGAGCAAACAAGTTTTCAAATCTCCACATGAATGTGCACATCGACTACTTTAAATCTAAGGAAGAAGGTGGACATTTACTGGAAAGTCCACCAACGTGTAATTTTTACACAACGTGCATTTTTATATTTGTCCAGAGAAAACGACAGAATCCGTTTTCCTACTGGCTTATGAAGAACTCTATGGAGAAAGCTAAAATGACTGCTGTGAACAAAAGGGCCTGAAACCAATCCAGAAACACTCTCTCTCTCTCTCTCTCTCTTTTTTTTTTTTTTTTTTCCTTCAAAGGAAAATTCTAACTGGTGCAGCCAGGAAATGTGGCTTTGAACAAGGAAGGCAAATGTGAGTTGGCTCCCATTGGATTGGACATTTCCCAAGTGTTTTTCCCATGAAGCTGCAGCTTGGCCTCACATTGAGGGCTCACATTAAGTGACCGAGGCTGTGAATACTCAAAGAACTCAGGGAAAAAATTCTGGCAGACACCATATTATTTAATCTACTTTCTTTTCCTGTTGCAATCTTTTGCTTTAAAAAAAAAAAAAGGTCAAAATGAAAAGAATGTGAGTTTATTTTAATCTGAAAAGAATTGTGTGGGTATCAAAATCCCATTTGTTTAATTTTTTTAACAAAAAGCATTTCTTATATTGAGTAAAAACACAATCTTCATATCATGAGATATTTGATTCTAGTATGTTTTAATTCAATAAGCAGGAGCATTAAAAATCTAGGCTATTGCCACAGGGCAGCCCAGTAATCCAAGTATTTATGAAGCTTTGTCTATGCTGGAAAAGATATAAAATTTGTCTGTAGCAAGAGTCCTACACTGTAAGGAACAGGCATACAATCTTGCTGCGGAGCAAGACATATCCAGAAAAGAATGTAGAGAACAGGATAGTTTTTATAGGGCTTAAGCATATTCAAATAGATTACAGTCATGGGTGTAGGGAAACACTTTGAGACAAGAGTGGATGAGATATGTGCTAAAGAATTGCTTTCACATGTGAGAGGACTGTTTGTTGTTGTTAAATAAAGCATTCTTGTAACAAGTAACAGTGTGAACAGAAACAGAAAAATACGAGATAGCATCCATTCTACTGTTCATTCAACAAATATTTGCTGAACACCTGAATGTATAAGGCCTGGTGTCAAGGGCTGGCAAGACATTTCTTCGTATTTTTCTCAGAGTGGAGAGATCATACCAGCAGGAACAAAGGGCACATTTTAGCTATACGACTTTGGATGAGTCACTTAACCTCTCTGAGCGTTAGTTTCGTCCCTTGTGAAATGAGAAGATTAGCCCCCAATGGTTTGCAAAGTTTCTTCTTCTTCTTCTTCTTCTTCTTCTTTTTTTTTTTTTTTTTGTCCAGCAGTGACTCTTTTCTGGTCTAACGAAATCCTAAGCACAACCCAAAATTATTAAGGAAGGACAGCTGATCTGCTCTGGCTGAAAGGAGAGGAAGCAGCTGGGGGGAAGACATACTGGATACACTCCTCACTCAGCCTCTGCCTCCATCTCCCTCACCTGGCCCTGCACCAAAGCTTCTTTGTAGAATTGCAGGAACACAGGGGACATAGTTGTAAAAACAACTATTCTTCCTGATACCAAAATTCCCTTCTAACTATGCAGTGTTATAACAGGAAATACAAGTAATCAGAGGGTTAATTTTTAAATAGAGTTTGATAATAAAGGATTTGGATTCTATCATGCCAAATCAGTGTAGGTTCTTTTTTAAAAAAAATGTATATATGTTTATATAAATATAAATATATAAAATATAGAAATATATAAATGAATTTTTATATAAATATATAAAATATATTTATTTTTACTATATTAGAATATTTATTTATTTAAAAGGCAGACTTACAGACAGTGAGGTGGAGACAGACACAGAGAGAGAGAGAATCAGATCTTCTATCTGCTGGTTCACTCCCCAAATAGCCACAATGGCCAAGGTTGGGCTCTCACATGGGTGACAGGGGCCCAAGCACTTGGGCCATCTTCTGCTGCTTTCACAGGTGCATTAGCAAGGAGCTGGAACAGAAGCAGAGCAGCCGGGACATGAAGCGGTGCTCATATGGGATGCTGGCATTGCAGAGGCATTGCAGACAGCAGCTCAACCCCTTCACAACACCTGGCTCAGAATAGGTCCTTATGTGAAATGACAAAACTGTTGTTTGAAGGATGTGTTTGAAAATGTCTGGTAATCCCATCTAGGAGGGCACTGGAGGAAGCAAAGTAGATGTTAAGCTATAAAGGCCTAGGCTAGACTAGCAAGTACTGGGGAAGGTAAGGGTCAAACCAACACAGCTATGGGAGAATCTATAGAACTTCCTAAGAATGAGAAGAGAGGAAGGTGACAATAGAGGTGTCAAAAATAACACTCTAATTTATAAATGAAAAGATGGGATGGTACTACAAGGAGACACAGAGAACACCTCAAACTCTCAAACGAAATGCACATTGGAACTGCCTGGAAAGACTTCAAAATTCTAATAACTGGTGCTTACTCCCAGATCTTTTGGATTAACTGGTTAGGGGTACAGCCTGGGAACTGGGATTTTTAAAGCTCCTCGGGTAATTGTAATGGTGCAGCTAAGGCTGAGAAGCAGGGAACTATGCCAGGCCTGGAGAAGATGTCTTAATGGACTGTCTTCTGCTGTTTTTATGATCTAGAATTTTTGGATGAAAGTTGTTTTTTAAACTTTTTTTGCCTAGAAGTAAACATTGATCACATAACTACATGGTGAGATAGGACACCATTTTTTCCATGCTATCCTGTCAACATATCTCCATGGGACACCAGTCTCTTGTTTTCCCATGTTAAAAATCAATGACAAAATCTTCACTAAAAAAAAATGTGCATGTAATTTTATGTATTGCATAAATGCTATCACGGCGGCAGTTTTTCTTTCTAATGGATCACTATTAGAGGAACATAATGATGATTCCCCAAAACTGTCTTTCCTTCACCCAGGAATACACACACACACACACACACACACAGAGAGAGAGAGAGAGCGAGGGAGAGAGAGAGAGAGACTTGTAAATAGCACACTATTTAGGCATCCTTACCTTGAAATATATATTAGTCTGTGTAAAGATATTATTCAAAGTCAACAGAAGTTCAGCATTTACTCTGCCTAAAATGGCAAAAGCAAGCTAGATGAAGTTTTAAGTCACAGCAATCACTAATATTTGCATAGCCTTTTTGAGTGTTTAAAAACCTTCTCCAAACATTATCCAGCTGGACCCTAACAATACTTCCATTATTTAATCATGACAGATACCCTAATTTTCTTTCCCAGATGAGGAAATAGAGACCCAGAAGTTAGGTAACATGCCCAAGTCCCAGTGGCAGCATTTAACCCAACAGAGCTCAGACCTTTTCTTTCCCAGTTTGTTTCTTGGGATTTTTTTCCAAGCAAACAATCTAGCTGTGGTACATGTGGTACACGCCCACAGTTTAGGCTCTGGGAAGTATAGGGAGATGTTTATCCACTCAGAGTGATCATTTTCTCCTCCATGGCCCACAGGACTTTGTTAACAATACCTAACGAAAACCTTATTTTCTACTTTTTGTTAGAGCTTTAAAAATATTTGCTTTCACTGTTGAACTATAAGCTTCTTGGAGGTTGCATCCATGTAAGATTGTAAGAGTCATGCTCCCTACCCCAAAATATCTAACAGCTTCATTTGCCTCATTGGGTATGGGAATATGCTCTCTTATTGCTGTTTTTTATTTTAATTTGCTACACTTTTAGCTTAGAAACAGAAATATTTGCCAAACAAATTTACACTTGTCATTCCACCATTTTGTGATGAGTAGAGAACCAGTCTACCATTTTTCCACACGGCAGATACTGCTTCAAAAAAAAGCACATCTAGTCATCTCTTCCTTGAGATTTTTCTTCCTATTTTCAAGCCAGTTTCCACACTTTCTTGAAAAGTCACTCTGAGCTGAAGTTTTTCAGCTCAATCTCTCTTTGACAGCGTATTCTGGGTCATACCCATGTTCGGCAGTGTTCCTCTTGTGGCACAGGTATGCACACCAAGACTAAGGCCATTGCTTCAATAGTGATATCATCTGTATGGAGCTCAGAGGATCTACTTCTGGTGGGGACCCATGACTTGAGATGAGGGTTATGTTACCTTTCTCAGCATCACAGCACATCAATGGGAAGCCTGAGCCGGACTTCTAGGTCAATGCCAACGATCTAACAGTATCATAATCTGAAGGAAGGGGAAGGGTGCTTTAAACTGTGAATCTGAGCTCTTCAAATGGTTTTTCCTAAGATGTGATGTAGAATGCTACTGCAGGGGTACTTGGAAAGCCGAATTTGGGAATGCTCACAAACAATCTGGATTTCATTATGATCAGGGAAAGAGAATTTCACTTCCCCAGCAATGGGTTTGTAGAGCTGCATTGTAGATATGTGGCATAAGTTACCAAGTGATGATTTTATGAGAACATGTGAAGACAACATCTTTGTTTTGGTTTTTAAAAAATATAGCTTTATAGGGAAAGAAAGACATAAAAATAGGGGCACAGAATTGTTTGGGAAAGTCATGAAGTTTAGACATCTTCAATTGGGCACTAAGTCTCATAACAACTTCTCAATCAACATATCCAAAGAGATCATTAAAACTGTACAGAAGTAGGGTGGGTATTGTGGTGCAGCAGGTTAAGCCTCCTCTTGGGATGCCTACATCCTGTACTGGAATGCCACTTCTAGTCCTGGTTGCTCTATTTCCAGTTCAGCTCCCTGCTAATGTGCCTGGGAAGGCAGCAGATGATGGTCCAATTGCTTGGATCCCTGCCTCCTATGTGGGGGACCTCAATGAAGACTTTTGGCTTCACCTTGGCCCAGTCCCAGCTTATCAGGCATTTGGGGAGTGAATCAATGGACAGAAGAACTCCACACCCCCTCAATTCTCCCCCTCAACTCTTTCTCTCTCTCTTTCTCTCTCTCTTTCTCTCTCTCTCTCTCTCTCATCACATGGCCTTTTAAGTAAACAAATACATAAATAAATCTTTTCTGAAAAATTGTACAGTAGTACTGACTGAGAAAGAGTGAAAGAGTGTTGCATTTTTAAATGATGGAAATTATAACAATTTACCTCTCACATTTAGAACAGATTCCTCCAATTGGAAAAAGATGGGTATCCACCCCCATCTTATCTTGACATAAATAAAAAGAGGATGAATTTCAAATTACCTCTACTCATGACAGTTTTATCCTAGACAAAGTTCTTGCCACAAAACAGAGGGTGAAGGACTTCTAGAAGTGCTGTAATTGCCATAATGTTGATTAAATGTACACTTAACATAAGGAAAAGCTTTTCTGTGGCATAGCAGAGTCTTTCTAGTGCTGTTTAAAAACCCTTCAAGTACAATCTTCTAAAAGTGGTACTTTGATGAGCAATACAACACTATGCCTGAAGTTCCACAGCCATATATAGCAGAGGCTGGAACTGTAAAGCAGTGAGAAATGTGGGTACTATTGCCTTATGTGCACCAACACATTGCACATTGATTTCTGGTTATGAGCCACACAAGAAAAACAGATTTATCTTATATAACTTGTTTCTGAGACCAAATATTATCAATTCCATTTAATCAATTCTTGTAGGATTTCACTGACCAGGCTTAGCACCCCTTTAGCTATCTTCCCAAAACATATACTGCTATATAACCTTAAAATACGTGTTGCCATAACGAAAGCTAACCAGAGAAAGTACAACAGGACAGAAGAATTTCCCAAGCATGATGCTTATATACCATTTGAAGAGCAGAATAAGTATGCATTGAATAAGGTTTGCAAAATTTGTCATAATTTAAATCATTTCATGTCATCATTTGTTCATGAGACTGTGCACACACACACACACAGAGCTACATGCCTCCAAAGATAATTATTTTGGTTAAGTATAATAGCATTACCAAAATGACAGACACAGTTTAAATCATGATTCTTGGAGGCATTTAGAAGGATTAGAGGAGAAAAGAAACAGAATGGCATCCAAAGCCATAAAACTGTCAGGTGTTCCCTAACTTCCCCTCTGCCCTAAATTCTTTAGATATAATATTGAAGGAGTAGTGTCTAAACATTTTAAACTAGTGCCAGGGTTAGCTAGCAAAACAAACAAAAAACCTTTCTCCAGAGCAGTTAGGGAGAAATGAAATGGTAACTGCAAGCTCCACCGCTAGGCTTAGAGGTCTGGTTTAGAGAGCAGAACACACTGTCAATTGACTCTTGTCTTTGACAATTTGAACAGAGTCAGGCCACCTGACCCCCAGCCTCATACACAGTTTAGTAAACTGCATTGCTCCCCAAAGAATAATTTATCCTTCCCTTTTCAGAGTGTTAGACTTCAATCCAAAATGAGGTAACTGGCTTCATATCAAAGCATTACTCTTGGAGAAACAGGGTCAAGAACACAGAATTTAGACATAAAAGTTTGTATTTTATTCCACTTACCATTTGATTAAGAGCCTCTACCTAGGGAACAAGATGTTTTGTATTGTGACTGATAATGCCAACTCAAAACCTGGAAGTATATTATCTACCCTAACACTAATTCATATTTTTACAAGCTATTTTAATAGTAGTCTTGTTTCTCAACGTATAAATTAATAATAACACAGAGTTCATCCAAATGATTTTAGTGCATTTAACAGAGTTAAGTCAAGGATGGCAGTCCATACATCTTGGGGTCGAGGAAACCAATGTGATTGTTCTGAAGACCACACAAAAAGCTGGTGTTGGGAGTTAGTAGACGAATGTTTTGGAGAGGCAGGTATTAAACTTCTTGGTAAAAGCAGCATGAAGTGACAATTCTATTATACAAAATAAACGCTCAGTAAATCACTAAGGATTTGTTTTATTTACAAGTCTCCATTAATGAAATTTGTCAGAAAATATATGGAGCATACAATTAATTCCACTTTACAAACAAGACATGCACATGATATTCACTTTCACTGAAGTGAAACATTCTAAAGCCAGTGTCTTTAAGCTCATGGATGCCTATAAAAGATATTCCATATGAAAGAGCCAGGAGACCATTCACCAGCAAAGTCAGTGTCCAATGAGACCTACTGTGTAGTCAGTATGTGAGAATACTAAGGAACAGAAGACAAGTTCTAGGTATAGCACTCAAGTTGTAAAGCAGCAAACAAAAACAAGATACAATTAGACTGAATGCTTGAGATAAAAAGGGGGAAAAGATTAGGAGTGAAGAATATTAGTAGCCTAAAATAATTATATGTAAGATCATAAGACAACCCTTGATATTAGAGAATAAAGAAGAGTTGGAATGCATGAACATGGGGGAAAGTGGAGAAATGTGCGCATGGCATGTCTATGGGAAAAAATTTTTTTCCAAAGTCACT
The DNA here is from genome assembly GCF_051225735.1 of Oryctolagus cuniculus. NCBI lineage: Eukaryota > Metazoa > Chordata > Mammalia > Lagomorpha > Leporidae > Oryctolagus > Oryctolagus cuniculus. The sequence continues at coordinate 77,809,179 of NC_142869.1, read as the reverse complement.
GCTGAGAATGGAAGATGAGACCAGATGAATGTGTCTTAAAAGTGAAGGGAAATTCACACTTAATGCAGAGAAATCTGAGGGCTACAGAAGGCTACTGAGCGAACTGAAGGCACAGTTAATCAACTACTCACCTAAGATAATGTAAAGCTGGTGGCAGGAAGGAGAACCTAAAACTAGACCTGGCAACTCCAGAATCCTCTTCCATTCAATAAATAAGATAGCAAATTTTTGTGCATATTTTTAGAAAATGGTAAGCAGGGTATGACAACTATTTCTAAAAAGAGAGGCAATGAAAGCAAGTAGTCCATCAAATGATTCAAATGATTAGATTATTAGAGGCACAAAAGAAATCTTAGTTCTGGCATCAAGTCTTTCAAATATAATATAAAAATATTACATCACATCTGGGATAGCTGGCTAACTCAGGAACAGACACAATTAGAACTCAAAACAAAAGATTATATCCCAGCTATAGATTTAAAGATAAAACAAAGTATACAGATTAACCTTACATATATGAATCAAATATGATTAAAATTTCCATACAGTAAATTTTAATATTGTATCTGTGCCTCTTTTTATGCTCGATTAATTTATCATAAGAAAAACCTTTAATTCTAAAAAGTAATATATGGCTAACTAATGTAGAAAGGGATCAAACAATACCATAAAATGGAGATGATCAACCTTTTTAAAACAACAAAGAATTTCAATCGACTAGTGTTCAAGTACTGAGTCACTCTGAATTACACAGAGCCTTGACCAATATTTATTGCTCCATGTTTTAGAAGCAATTTCCATTTTGATGGGTTGCTTCAAAAATGGTATTCTGAAGCAGTTAGGTAACATAAAAATATAGGATCAAGATTATGTCTGTCAGATGAAAAATACAGCATTTATGCAGCATTATATAATCCATTCACTGGTTTATGAGCCCAAGGTCCCTATGGGAGTGTCACAAACCCACAAAATATGCTACAGGGTTGTATTTTGCATTTCAGATTCCAAATGAGCAGGAAATACTTTCTAAAACCACAAGTGTAACTAGCATACTTGTACTCAAGTGGCATAAGTCCAAAATTGCAAATAATTTCCAATTGGCAGTTAAAGATGTCCTCAGTTTGGGTGAATCTGATATTAAAACATATGCACTTTTTCTCCACTATGTCAGTACTCCTCAATTGTTAAGATACATAGCACATAAATCAGAAGGCCAAATTGGGCCCATGAAAGAACAGTAACCAATGATTCAATGTCAAGGAAGCCTACTGCAGCGTTCCCCAAGGATGAGGCCAGTATTTCTTAAACACTCCAGCTAACTGCCTTCAATAAAAAAGAACATATGATACTTAATTTCAAAGATGACATCACACCTGGGATAGCCAGTATGGCTAACTCAGGAATAGACACAATTAGAATTCAAAACAAAAGGTTACCTCCTGGACATAGATTTTAAAATAAAACAAAGCATACAGACATAATCATACATTTATGGGAAAAATACAATGGAAGAGTAATCTTGAGCAACAGAAACAAACACATAAAAAAGCTACAGAACTGGAAGAGAAGCAAACACTAACCCTGGTTTGGGATGTAATTTTAAAAATACATAGCTAATGTAGATAAATCTATATAATATAAAATATATAATAAAGTAGTTATGTGATCCACCAGTATTTAGTACATTTGTTAATATTGTCAGTTCCATCTAGGAAAAAGTACAGAAAAAACTTTCAATTGAATACATAGGATAAATGGAAATATTAAAAATTATTCTACTGAAGAAAATGTTGAGGGACAGCTTAAGACTTTTGAATACACATAAGATTATTTTGTATTTAGTTGTGTTACATTTTAAAGAAAGAACAAAAGGAAAATAGTTAATGTTGTAAAGAGATTTATACCAAAGAAATGAAATTTTATAGCTATCACATCAGTGAAATATTTGGTGACAAAATTTAGAATCTCTGGAGTTCTTACCTGGTAGGCCTTATAACATTATATATGATTTTTAAAACTAACATTCAGTCAAGACTATGAAGATTTCACAGACAATATTGGGAACTGACTTCCAGCTGTCAACATTTTCCAACACATCTTTGGGTAAATTATCAACCCAAATTGCCTTTTACTCTTTTGCTTAGAGGACATGGAACTCAAAATAAACTTTTTTTTCCCAAAGGAAATGGACTATTGGCCACTGACCACAGAATTAAGAATACTGTGCAAACTCTGTTTAAATTTATCTTTTAAGATGATGGGGCTTCTTCAGGTCACAAACTGAAAACCCGTGCACAAAATGCAGGCCCTACAGTGTTTGTAAAATCTTTGATTGGTTGCCTAATTTTAAAAGGGGGTATCCGATATATCCTGAAAAGAAAGAAAAGTAATAAAGTAGGGGGGCAGGAAAAGAAAATAAAGGGGAAAAAAGCCTGGCAACCCTTGTTTCTACCGTGTTCTAATGATTAGCAATGAAGAAGAAGAAAGGGTCTCACCACTGTCCTTCACGCATTTCTATCCAATCTGGTGCCAGGAGGACACCTGCGTTTGTCATCCCTGGTTTATAAATGTGGACATTTTCTTACTCTGCTACTTAATGCAACTTACTTTTAAACAGCGACTTTTTAGTACGCCTTTAGAATGTACTAGAGCATGTTAATAAATCCAAGAATAACACCAGCAAATCACTGAAGGGCAGCCTTTTATGAGCGGCTATATAGTTGTTCAATTTAGCCAGATTTAATCTGGTTACCAAATATTTCATTTTATCCACTTTAAAATGGGCTGGCAACAGATCAGCTCTCCCTCGCTTTTCAAGAAGTGAAAACAAAATTAACTCTTTTGAATATTAAAAACAAAAGAAAGAGGAGTGAGGGTTGTGGAATAAGGAAAGAAGGAAACATGTACTACAACTGGGGCCAGAGGAATTTGCAATTAGAATAAAGAACAAAATGTTCTGTCCAAGGAAAAGACACATCAAAATACTTTTAAATTTGTTCCAAGGATTCTTTCCAAGAAGTGAGTACAGACCCAGAAAGCAAGCTCATCTTTAAAATTTTTAAGAGCTAAATCAAATCCATTGTAAACATTTGCTTTTTTACATCTGGGAAAAGACTATTCTTCAAACACCACTATCTTAGTAAACGAGGATATATTCCACAAAAACAAAACATTCTGTCTTGTATTATTACTGAAAACTATGAGAAACTAAACTCCTGAATGGAAATATAAATTGAATTCCATTTATAGTCCTAAACTTGTTTAAATAAAATGACTTTCTATTATCAGTTACTCATTCAGATAAAAGATTGTCACACAGTAACGTGTTTTAGTAAGGAGCATGGGCCTACTGATTCTAGAAGCATCCAGGAGATTCACTGGAAGCAGCACCAGTAAGAGACAGTGGATCTTTTCATAAGGTGAAATTACTCATAGCTAAGCTGTTACATAGGTGTTAGAAACAAGTTCAACAATATATAATAGTATGATATCAAATATATTTTCTTCTAAGAAGCTGGAAGTAGCTCATGCTTAAAATATGATCTACTTTTTATACATGAGAAGGAGGCCAATAAAGTCTCTTCAACTAAATGATCAGCACCAAAGCAGAGCAATGAAAAATAAGAAAAAAATTTTTTTTTTAAATTTGTCAATGCACTAGAAATCTCTTTCTGCTGAAGATGATAACTCCTAAAGCGGTTGGACAGTCTATTCCTGAAAGGTAACAGAGAAGACGGATTTCTATTAATGCATGTCATCTGATATTCAGTTTGCAAAAATAAAAGAAGACAGCATTAACTTTTAACAGTGGACATATTAAAAAGGAAAAAAAAAAAAAAACAAATGAGTACATTCTAAAGAGCTATGTGGAGCAAGGTGACCCAGCCTACTTTAACAGAGAACCAAAATGTAATCAAATGAAACCTACGACCTTTGTACCAGAGAGAGGGAGGAAGGCAAGAAGGCAAACACAATTTCAGAATCTGTGAAGAAAAAGCAGAAGAAGTCACACACGTGTGCAACATTCTGTTGAAGCTGGATGCAGCAGGCAGCTCTCTAAACAACCGCCAGCTCTAAAGCGAGGCAGGCAAGCCCCTGGATGCCGCCTTTAACCCCAGCTTTGCCATCTTCCCATGACCCATTTTCACCTAAGGAAACAAGGCAACTCAGAGTGAGAGGGCCAAGTGAACCAGAGCTCTGTGAACTGGTCACCAACCACCTGAAACCACACCTCCCGTTACCAAGTGAAAGCAAATCCCGCTGACTTTTCTCTCAGCCTCTAGCATGCTCCACGTCCAGCACAGGCCCTTGGTCTAGTCCAGGTCTTTAGTGTGCGGAATGGGATAGAGAGAAACACCAGAACTGGAACAAGAGGTTGAGTTCTGCGGAAGAACTGCAAGAGGAAGACGAGAACATGAAAACAAAGGACAGAGACGGTGTTCAATTCTCTTGCTTCAATCAGCATCTAACACAGCCTTTACACATCATAGATGCCCAGGGGAAAAGTAAGTTGAATGAATCAGCATAAAATCCTACGTGTTGAAAGGACAATGTTCACTTCATAAAGCATTACAAAACATTAATTTTCAGGGAAGAGCTCCTCTTGCTCGTGATGACCCCAATATAAATGAACCCAAATTGCAGTGGTTATGTGGATCAGGAAACCTATAGCAACAACAAATAAATATGAAATCATTATCCACATTAGAAGAGAATTGCAAAAGAATGCACAGATGCTAGGAAACACTGTTAAAAATCAAACACTTTTATTTGTAGGAGACACTCATCCTTTGCCAGCAAAGTATTTTTTTCTTTCGAAACAATATATGAAATATCCCATTTGAATGGATATAATGTGATACGAAATAGAAGGGTTAGATGATACTATAAACCAGAATGACCCAAACACGACATTAAACAAATTAAGCCACATTACCCTCTATTTGCTTTCCTGGGCTGTTTTGGAACTTTACAAATCATAATACAGGAAAATGGTATCAGTCCTTTCAGTCGTTCTTTTAAGAGCTTTATGAGGAGGATCTGTCTTCAACTTTACTCAGGGAAAGACCTGGAGGGTCTCTAGCTCCCTGCCACTGCCTACACAGGGCTATGTGTTTCACTCCTGTCGATATTTGATATGTCCAGGTTTGGTGCTTGTTTTTTTCTTCTGATAATGGCAGGAAATGTATCATATTCCAAGCAAATTCGTATACTCAGTAGAGACAACAGCCATTCAGAATATTTGTTTTGCCCCTTCTAGCTTGGGATAGAATTTTTTTTTTTAAGAAACTGCTTAGGAGAGTAAATGTGTAGATAAATGTTTTCCCTGGCGTGTTGTATGCCACAGCGGATTATATGATTAAATTCATTTGAGAAATGCATATTATAACTTCCTGAAGACTTATAATACACACATTAGCTTTCTGGAAGTTCTGAGGGGTCCTGTTGTAAATAAATCTGATTAACTGTGACCTCAACTTGATCATGGAATCCCGTCTTTACAGAATGGGGCACCCTCAAGCAGTGGTGGACAGACGTGGGTAACTGATTTCCGATAGAATTTTTGGTAAAACAAAATATCCATACGATATTGTATAAGATTCATTATATTTTAGAACTAGATGAAAACATACAAAGTGCCAGTCTAGCCCCTCACTTTAATATATTAAAGGCCAGTAAATTAATTCAAACCATCACAGCTCTTATCCACTCCAAGGGCAAAGACGTCAGCCATTTCTTTGAGCAGCTGTGCCTGATCACTTTATTCCTTCACAAAATACAGAGATGTCAGGTTAGACATTGCCCGCCCCACCCTGTGACTTCTCTACTTCCATCATACCCTAGCCTTTCCACTTCCCGGGCTAGCCTTTTCTCCTGGGCACTGGTTGCACTTTTCCCCTTCTTTGGGATCTCACGCCCTCACTTCCTTCTTTGTTTTTTGAGTTTGGTCTCCTCTTCTCTTCTGACATGAACTATCAGTTTTAAGCATATGCAAGCTCTAACATTCTTCACCTCCAACTATCATTTTCAGCGTTCTTTCCCTTCACTGCCAAATCCTCAAAACGACTCTGTATTTGACATCTCAGCTTGCTCAAATTTGATTTGGTCGTATTAGAATCTGATTTCAGGGGCTTATGCCATGTTGCAGTAGGTTTATCTTCCACCTGCAGCGCCAGCATCCCATATGGGCACCGGTTCTAGTCCTGGCTACTCCTCTTCCAACCCAGCTCTCTGCTATGGCCTGGGAAAGCAGTAGAAGATGGACCAAGTCTTCGGAACCCTGCACCCACGTGGGAGCCCAGGAAGAAGCACCTGGCTCCTGGCTTCAGATCGGTCGTTGCGGCCATTTGGAGAGTGAACCAACGGACAGAAGACCTTTCTCTCTGTCTCTCCCTCTCACTGTCTGTAACTCTACCTCTCAAATAAATAAATAAAATCTGAAAAAAAAAAAAAAAGAATCTGATTTCATTCTCCCCAACTCTCCTAAATAAAAATTCTCTCACCTTGCAATATTCCAGCCATAAGTGACTTTTAGTTTGTCATCTCTCAATTACCAATTGCCCTCCTGTATCTACCATCTATAAAACTTGCTTCCTTTCTCTTTCTGCCTGTCTGCTTCAGATCCCTGGTCCCTTTTTTGTCCTTTCCTTCAGTGAGCATGCAAAATTTCTTGTACATGCAGGTATGTTAACTCCTGAGACCTTAAAATCTGCTGTCCAAATCCGGACACTTTTGCGATGAAAGAAGACTGTTAGTGATTATGCCAGGATAACAGGTAACAAACTGTTACCATCCTAGGCAAACTGGGATGTACATCCCCGTAATTACAGCGCTGACCAGTCCATACCGTGATTTATTTGCTTCACGTCTGCTGCACAAGGGGGTCCGCAAAAGTTCATTGAAAATGCACATTATCTTTTAATCCAATTCTGTCCATGAACTTCCTGAAGTGCCCTCATATATTCAACAGATGACAAGTTCTTCAAGGACAGATATTTTCTCACTCAGCACGATGCTTAGCACATCTTGAATTCTTAATAAATAATCTGTCTTGAAGCCCAATCAAGGCTCTGGAAGAAACAGTATTCTAAAAAGAGGAGAGTTAATGGTAATCAAAGTTTCCTTAGTAGGAAAAAAATTCTTAACAACAGTGGATGTCAACTGATATACCACCATCTAATATTTTAATTAAACTAATGTAAAATCTGGTGAGGTGTTTCTGGATCTTAAGAGTATTTTCTGGTACTCCTTCAGACACACTAGAAAGTCAGTAAATAGCTTACAGCTTAATTCCCAATTTCTACTTTTTTCCTTCACCTTCCACTCTCTTATCATTTAAAGGCCCAAATTTAATGTCACATTCTCAATGAAATATTGCTCCAAGTACCCAGGCAGTTAATCGCCTCCTCTTTCATATTATCACAGCACTTTGTTGAGATTCTACAATTAATTGAAGCTCTCCAACACTCCAGTGAAAGTGGAGGAGCTTTCATATACTCTCTGTCATTTAGGCCTTCTAATAATCCTGTGGGTTAGGATTATTCTCCCATTTTAGAAACAGGGACCCAGACACTGAGGATCAAGAGAATTCCCCATGAATGCCAGATACGTCATGGAACAAGCATCTGGCCTCAGGCTCCTATGTAAACCCTATACTTCCCTTGATAAAGCACCTAGCACATCAGTGTCACAGTCTCCCCCACAAACCTATTCAGGATCCATGAGCAGGGACACTATCCCTTAAAAAAGAGCATCATACAAGCCAAGGAATACTTAATTTCAAGACCAAAAATAATGTAGCTTTTAATGTTGAGAAATATCGTAAGAGTTTGAATTCATTCAGTTTAGAATTAGCACAAGATGACTATTTCAAGATCCTAAAAGTCTTCAGTTGTGAGACTCAAACATAAAATTCTTTCAGATGTCATTAGTTTATTTTTTTAATATATAATGCTGTCACTGGATTCTGTCTTCCTAAGCCTGTTTGCCTCACCCTATAAAATGTGCTTATTAAGGAATGTACTACATTTCACAAACTAGGGAGGAAAACCAGACCCATTACTTGACAATCACATCTTCCTAATTACCCTAATCCATCCTTTATCTAGGTCCTGTTCCTGGTGGATTCATTCCATCTCTGTTTATGGTTGCATCTCAAACATATTAGCATTAGTAGTAATGGGCTAGCCCCACCAACTCTATCACAGACACAAAGACACCACAAAAAGTTCATGGAAAACGGAGTTGAAAGTATGAGTTTATTTTGGTACAAAAACAATTTTGAAATCTGTGCACAGCTTTTCGTATTTTATGTATTACAAGAATTTTTATACCAAGACAAATTATTACTTTTAATCACATTTCCCAAAAACTTTTTGAAACATTGTCTTAATTTCATATATGAAGACCCACTAGCCACTGAGTGGGCTTCCAAACCCAGTGTAAGGCCACAGCGGTTCTTTAAGAGGGAAGTCAGGATGCATGCGTTCTTTCAGCAGGAAAGAGACTGGGAGCTGCCCCTTTCCTAAGAACACCCAAACTCTCCTCTTGTACACTGTCCCTCATCTTCCTCTGTGACGCCCCATCTTTTTCAAGTAGGACTGAGGACGAAGGGCAGGGTATTCAGAGGGCTGGCAGGGCCACAGCACGGGTTTTGAAATCTCACAGCTGCGGGCTCAGATCGTGCCTCCTAACCCGCTAGTCACAGCATCTTGGCAAGTGACTCTCGCTGAACCCAGCTTTCCCATATATAAAACGGAGATAGCAGTAATAGCCATACCTGACAAAGCTGCATTTTATGTAAGTTAGCACAGGCACTTAGTAAATATTAGTATTACTCCTGCTTCTTCTAATCTCTTCCTGCAATCTCTCCATCTTTGTTGTCACTTCCATCCCCTATCACCTCCTTTAGAAGAGATAAAGAAAAAGGAGCTGGATGGAGCAGGACACTCCCTTCCTGCTCATTGTGCAGGGCTGTTGTGCAGTATGCCTGAGAGAGCCGGAGCTCTGGAATGAGAAAGTCTTGCTTTTGAATTCTGCCTCTCCCCTTTCTAGCTGTGAAACTGTAAGCAGCTTATTTAACTGCCTGGAGGCTCATTTTCAAGTACTATAAAAGGATCTGCTCATCCCCCAATATATAGGGGTTCTGGTTAGGATTAACGTTATTTGCGCCCTCGCCCTCTCCCCCTCTTCCCTGGGAGGTCCTCTTACAGCCCATCCTGAACATTTTCAATAAATTATTGAAAGACAATAGGATTGCAAGAGGATGGCAGACTAGGGAAAGAAAGACAGGTGGCCTGGACAGCCTGTGCTTATTATCTGACCCTCCCTCCAAGTCCTTCTCCAAATCCCTGCCCTGCTGCCACTCCCACTGCCCCACACTACTCTCAGAAGCCCTGCCACAGGACAGGGAGGTCTTGAAGCTGAGACAATACAGGTCTCATGTCCAGGGATCCTCAGTGAGCATGGTACAAGGAGTTTCCTCTCCTGTCACTGGTGCTGCAGTAGAAAGAGCCCCACATACCCTGCTTACTAACACTAACTGCCCATGTGAAATCTGCATACACGTAATTCATAAGAGATGGTAAAGCCTTTTAAGGTCACAGTTCAGAGAAGCAAGTCAACAGAACTTCTGTCGCCTGGACTGGAGACCTAACCACAATTAAAACCATTCCTTCTGCAGGATCCTGCAAGCAACCAGGCACTCTCTTGCAGACGAACTTGTGGAAAAGGCTGAATTTTCGCATAACAGAGCCTGCCAGTACTCAGGGTGTGTTGTATAAATCATTTTACAGATTTTAAGGTCGTGTTCACAGCAAGGATGCTTTTTAAGAAGGGGGCTGGAAAATAAAGTTTTCTTGTTTTATCAGAGATGAAATAGACTTCATGGAAAGAAAACTTCGTTAGCTTTTGACTCTAGGCGAGGCAATCTAAGGTTGACAAAGCAAGGGAGAGTTTCCTGCAGGCCCTGGAGGGGAACACCCTCCCCGCTGCCTGCAGGAAGGAAAACCCCTGCACTTGCCACACAGAACCCTACAAGAATAAATGAGGCAAAGTGCCCTCCACACAGAATCTAAGAGCAGCTGTGCAACATGAACTCTCTAAATGAAAGAGCTGTGTGAACACAGATTTCACAAACCACAAATCAAGAAAGAAGGTGCCAGCTGTTAGAATAGGGTGAGGAGGGGGAAACAGTTCTGTCAGGTAATCTTTGATTTAATAGAATTAAGATGAATTTTTTAGAAATTATGGCAACTTTTAAAAACCATATAACTCACAATGCCACTGTATGTTCATTTTTCTGAAACAGTGGCATGTCAACAATTCACACTTTCAGCACCACACAATTATCTAATTCTGCTCTGAAAGTACAATCTGAAATCAACATCAAAACTTGTCAAGCTGAATCAAATACTACAATTCTATTTTATTTTAAGATTTATTTATTTATTTGAAAGAGTTACTGAGAGGCAGAGGCAGAGGCAGAGGCAGAGAGAGAGAGGTGTTCCATCCACTGGTTCACTTTCCACATGGACACAATGGCTGGAACTGCGCCGATTCGAAGCCAGGAACCTGGAGCTTCCTCCAGGTCTCCCAGGTGGGTTCAGGGGCCCAAGGACCTGGGCCATCTTCCACTGCTTTCTCAGGCCATAGTTGAGAGCTGGATTGTAAGTGGAGCAGCTGGGATTCGAACCAGAGCCCATATGGGATGCTGGCACTGCCAGCAGCAGCTTTACCCGCTGCACCACAGCGCCAGCCCAAATACTACAACTTTAGATCTGCTTCTTTTCAAGTGCTGAGCATTCCAAGTATACTGACTGGAGTCACTGCCCAGTCACACGAGTGTACTTCCTTACCTTATTTTACACATGCTTTGGTTTTAAGACATCATTCAAAACAGCCTGATATAAATAATTAAGCCAGAATTAACTATCGCTTTCTAATTAAATATCTTTCCTGAGATCAGGGGTTTCAGAAAACCCCATCGGAGAGAAACTTAGTAGTCAAGTAATAGTTCATACTAGTTTAAGGAATGAAGCTTAACAGAAGCTGTAGCATATTTTTTAATAGAACTACTGCCACATAACTATACTTTTTTTTTTTTTTAGTAAATGAGATAACTTCAGGGGACTAGTGATATTTGATAGTCAGGAAACTATACGAGAAAATCTTTTATAAGTGAATCACCCATTTGAGGTATAACCATGTTCTTTTACCTTCTACTTAAAGTAGTTTATTTGTACTGCATTTTTAAGCCTATAAGGTGAGTTTACTTACGCTTAGGATTAGGCTATTTTTATGTGTTACCCTTTGACTACAAGAAATTCGGGGGGGTGGGGAAGAAAGATTGAGAAATAGGAATTTTAGGGGCCGGTGCTGTGGCACAGCAGGTTAATGCCCTGACCTGAAGCACCAGCATCTCATATGGGCGCTGGTTCAAGACCCGGCTGCTCCACTTCTGATCCAGCTTTCTGATATGGCCTGGGAAAGCAGTAGAAGATGGCCCAGCCCAAGTTCTTGGAAAGAAGCTCCTGGCTCCTAGCTTCCAATCAGCACAGCTCCGTCCGTTGCAGCCAACAGGGGAGTGAACCATCAGATGGAAGACCCCTCTCTCTCTCTCTCTCTGCCTCTCCTCTCTGTGTAACTCTTTCAAATAAATAAACAAATCTTAAAAGAGAGAGAGAGAGAGAGAGAAATAGGAATTTTAAAAGAAGAATAAAAAAACTGCTAAGGTTCTGGGCTTGATGTAGATAGTAGAGTCTAAAATCAGACCTTAATGGTTTGAAGTTGATTCTAAAATATATGAGCCATGATTCTTTAGTCTTATTTTATAGCAGAAATACACCTGGTAAGCTGCTAATACTGTTAATCATTTAGTTGATGGAGCATTTTTTCGTTATATTTGAAACAGAATGCGTTGAGGAACCAATCTGACAACACTGACATCAGGAGGACAGATTCTCCTTGTGTCTGACAGAAAAAGGAGGCAGGTGGAATCACCTGGCATGCTATTGTTAAAGGTACAGGTGTCGAAGCAGGTGAATAAGGAGGTCTTGGAGCAGCTTCACTTGAAGAAGAGGAATGAGAGAAAGGGGGACGCTGGGGCAGGGTTCTGAATACAGTTTAACAGGGTAGCAAGAAGCAGAGCTGGTGGCAGAGTGGCCACGGTGAGAACTCAGACAAGTGTGAGAACTCTAGTTTCAGAGCACATCAGCCTGCATGACAGAAGATGAAATCCAGAATTCAGAGCCAGAGTTGCAGCAATGTCATAAATAGGCTATATTATGGGAGTGGTGACTAGAAAATTTATAGAGAATGCAGAAAGGATAGAGTTCAGTCAAGGTTACACGCAATGGAGGCAATTGGAAGAGGGAAATGAAACGGCATGGTATGTGAAGATGTTCCATCTGCAGATAAGAAGTGCTTCTGAGTCTGGGATCGCATTTTCTGAGTGCACAGAGAAGTTGGGTGTCTAAAACTGCAGATGGTTCTTTTTCTGACAGCTCTGGCTTCTCAGGGAAACATGACCCAAGACAACACATTCACAGTCATCAATTAATATAGTGCCTTAACATAGAGTCTCAATACCTCTTACTTGTGAAATACTCACTGGACACGCACCCCTTCACTGGGTGCTTTAGTTGGTTGCTTAAGGTTTTCTTACAATTACTAGGGGAATGTATCTCTCTATATGTAGACTATGCATAGATGTCAATGCATTTGCTCTTATGCTTTTTTTTTTTTTTTTTTTTACTTTTCCTATTTCCCCCAAAAAACCTCTACTGAGTCAGTTGCTCAGGGTACCAGTCCTGCTCTGCCACTTCACTGTATGAGCTGAGGCAACTCACACTAACCTCAGTTTTTGTCTTTTGAAAAATGTGAATTATAGCAATGAGTTCACTTGCCTCTTAGGATTAGGAGAAGTTAGAAAGACAACCAATGCAAATACTTTCAAAACCCAAAAGTTAAGGTGGGATTGTTTTCATCTTTAATATGTTCGTATATCCTACATTTACTCAAATGTATGTATTGACAAAGCGCAGTCTGGACAAGGGAGTACAAACCATCAGAACAACTACCAAAGATGAACACCTGGTACAACTGGATGCTTAGGTGTGAAGACACCGGAAAACCAGGAGAACTTGCCCATAATGCCCTAGTAGCCACCACAGATAAGAGACGTGTGAGCCTACCAGGCTCCCAGCAGAGGAAAAGGCAGATGTGGGAAGCCAAGGTGATGACATCGAGAAAGTGAAGGCAGCCAGGCAAAGGATGACCCCTGTATTTGTACTTCTGGTTCTCCTAGTCAGTGCCGGTTCTCTTGCCTCTGTAACTTCTTGAATAGGACATCTGAGTATGAGTTCCATTTAATTCAGTATTTGATTAAAGAGTTTAGTACCTTCAGGTATATACGCTCTCTAACAACAGAGGTATAATTTTTAATTGTTGGGCTATTGGGACTGAGCCATTCAGATTTTACAATCTTCCCCCAGTCCTTGTGATCCAAACCGTTATTGTCAGGAAAGTACACTTGTTAATGTTTCTAGAAGTGGACCAATCCTGTCCTCCCAGCCATAAATATCGACCAACACAAGTCTAACAAATCTAATCCAATTGAGGCCTTCCAACACCCATTCACAGCTCTCACGCATGTAGCCCACAGCAGCAGAAGTACCATGAAGTTTAATGAAGCTCAAGTTCCCGAGATCCTTAACAAGCACCGGCTCCTCCCAATGCCCCTACCTACTTCCATATTTGTCAAGTTTGAACTGTTCTTAAAACAGGGCCCCTGTGTCTTAGAAGCTTCAGGCTCCGCTAAGTCGGAATAGGCCTCTGATCATATATATGAAGAGCTACAGACTACACATCATTCTGTTCAGACACATTCTTTATTTAGTGTCACCTTCACATACAAAAGGACAAAGTCTGTAAAAGAGGTAAATTTCCAAAGCAGCTCATAACAGTTATCAGGGTCATATTTCATATCACCACCATTTAGAACGTTGAGCCCACTGCTTTCTAGTCCTAGCATCTTGCATGTGATGGTCCCATTCCTGATGTTTCCATTTCTCAAAGAAAGTCTACAGTTGCAGTTCAAAACCAAAGGCTACTCTGGAAAAAACATATAGAAGGGGAAAAGGCCCTTATAATATACTTGTCAGAAACAAAGCAATTATGAACATTGTATGATTAAAAAGAAAAAAAAGAGTCATTTAAATAATGAACTCCAATTTGACTATTTCGCAATTCACTATTTAGCAATTTGCTATTTTTATTACATTTTAAATCAATCCATCTAACACAGAAATTCTCTCAACCTTGTGTAGTACTATTTCATTGCTCTAAACCTATATTTCATGGCAAGACAATATCTTTCTATAATAAAATGGTAATAAAAAGAGTACCAATTATCCCAGTATTTTCTCAAAATAGGTAGACTTTCTTTCATGCCTTAATTTTATGTTTTCCTTTGCCCCATACTAAAAGCTCGGCATAATTATCCCTGAACAGGTTGAGCAAGGTCTCTGCAAAATCTGCTCAGGGTGATTATTTAGCCTTTTTTTGTATTTGCAGAATTTAGCTGAGACTGTTACAAGCGGTTTATCAAAATAAATGCTTGATTGGCTTTAGCAGTTTTTCGTAATTGAAAAAATAAAGAAAAAAGAGTTTTCTAATAAATGGAGGGAGAGAGAGGTTAAATACTTTAATTACTAACTTGCAAAAAGATTTCCATTTGAATATGGAAACAATGTAAAGGGGTCCCTAATTTTTATGGGACTGGCATCACTCCAGAGGGTTTAATGATACTGCTGGGCAACTGAAAGTGTGCAACGGAATAATGTGATTTCTAAGCATACTTCCTTAAAATTTAATAGTGCTAGGGAATATTTAAAATGGGTTATTTTAAAAGGAAGATTGAACATGCAAATTTGCAGCAGAGGAAATAAGAAAACAGCAATTCCTTTTAAGGGACATACTTTTTTCATTTCCCTCTCTTAAAATGAAAACCAGTTACTCTTGAGTCAACAGGCAGGAGGACACAACTATAGGAGGTGTTTCCCATCGAGAATTGCTACATGCTAACTGAAGAGCTCAGATAAATATGTCTTCCCCCTTTAAAGCATACTTGACATTTCTGACCTTTGCACTCTGAGTTTCCCTATTTGTAGGCGTCTCAGTGAGGCCTTCACAAGGAAATGTCTTCTTGGGCTCAAACAACTCTCATTTGCCTTCTGATTTTCTCATCTATAGGCACTGCATTATGGAAAAGCCATGTTAACCTGATTTCAAGGATTTAGCCACTCCAGCTATATACTGTACCCCCAAATGGAGATTTCATAAGCAAAGGAACCTCCATCCT
Organism: Oryctolagus cuniculus; assembly: GCF_051225735.1. Taxonomy (NCBI): domain Eukaryota; kingdom Metazoa; phylum Chordata; class Mammalia; order Lagomorpha; family Leporidae; genus Oryctolagus; species Oryctolagus cuniculus. The sequence continues at coordinate 77,793,818 of NC_142869.1, read as the reverse complement.
TCTAAATATCAGTTAATTCCACCTAATCAGATCTATTATCAGCACTAATCCTAACACATAGATTACCAGCATTACAAAGCAGCCATCACTAATTAGCCCTCCTTCCTAACACTGCTAGCCCAGGAAAGCCTGCCCACATTACTGTATTAAAAGAGAGTCTATTCTGAATCGCTGTTTTGTTTGGAAAGGGAGGAGAAAAAAAAAATCTGTGTTCCTTTCCAGCTGGCAGAGTTTTCCTAAATTAGATTAACTTTTAATTTAAATAAAAAATTTTAAAGGCTTTACACAAAGAGACAGTAATTGCCCATTTGAAACAGCAAAAAAAAAAAAAAAGGTGATTGAAGGGTACAGTAATATGCTTACATGAATAATAAATAATACTTAGCATTTAGATAGAGCTTTTTCCTCATCAAATCGCTTCCTTATCAGCATTAACTAATTCGCACAGTTATCCTAGCAAGAAAAGTAAAAATAAACGATCAAATGTTTCTCTACTTTGAAGACAGGTAAACTGAGGCCGAAGAGGCAAATCTGTGATGAAGATGACACGCCGGTGTCTGGATGTGGACTGTGGATACCAGGCGTTTCCTTGTGGGAGCTGTGTGTGCCATTAGGCTGAAGCTGCCGTTGATTTCTGCTACAGGCAGAAACCAGTCTGATTTCCTTCCATGACAATGGCTATGAGGAGTTGCATAAGACAACTCACTTCCTTGGGCCTTGGTTTCTTAATCTATAAAATGGGAATTAATTATTCACAAACATAATAACACACACTCACATACACTCAGTGCCTAGGCAAATGCTCAACAAATAGCACTTATTACTCACCCTTAGAAGGAGTTCATAAGTTAACTACTAACAGTAAGTTAACGGAATACTTCAATTACTCTGGTATGAAATGGAGTCATAACCCCTACTAGGTACTCAAATAGAATTAAATATTGCAAAGCCCCTGGAAAAACATCAATGGCACAACATGCCAGGTAATGTTTACAAGTTCATATTATGTACAATTAATGTACCTTCAATGAGCATACAAGATTTCTGCCCTGTTTAACGCTAAAAAAAAAAAAAAAAAAAAAAAAACCTCATAAGAGTCAAGATATTGATTTTACTTTTAGCATGCATTGATGAAGAAAATGATGACTAAGGATTACAATGAGTTCTGTGACACCTTTGCAACACCTCTGAATGGATATATATTTGTATTTTAATCGCAAGAGACTCCAAATATATCAAAAAGCCTGCAGTATACATGTGTGGCAGACATGTTTGGTACACACACGAATTTGAGAAATTCTTGCAATAAGTCCAATATTCCTCGGAGGTCTGCAGCCCACAGTGTGGGAGGCACTCTCCTGGAGGCTGAGAAATAACATACTGTTCAACACTCTTTGTTGCACAGCTGATATCCACCAGAAAAATTGAGTGGCACAATCGGTTTCCACGTTCTTAAAAATTTTCAAATGGAACTTCATAAAAGGAAACTTAGTCCCTCGTAGTGTTTTATGGCTGGAAGAGAATTTAGAAACCTTCGGATGCCAAGTCATCCATTTTAAGACAAAAAACACTGAGACCCAGAGAGGCAGTGTTCTTTCCTGCCTAACTACCAGGGCTAACGGCAATATTTAATTCTTAAAATTTTAGCTATAGTTCACTTATCCAAAAAAATACATAAGCTGACAATATGGAGTGACTCTAGAAAGCATCTAGAACAAAGAGAATTATAGGCAGTTTTCCTGGCCTGGTGGGGGTGGGGAATTTTTTCTGGTTTTTTGAGTTTTTTGTTTTGTTTTGTTTTGTTTTTGCCAATCCTTACAGATGTAATACAAGATTGATTCTCCTTACCTTAAAGCAGCACTCAAAATCTTTCATTATAACAGCTTCCTTTTTCTCTCCTTTATCTCTTCAACCTTTTCCTCACTGACATGGTGACAAGATTAGGGGTATTTACATACGTGTTTGGTTTAACACAAAAACCAATTAAGATGGGCCAACCACTACAGAAAACTGAAAGCTTTGAGACTATTTTAATAATGCTTCCAATGTGTGCACTTTTAAACTGCTGGGATTTTCAATATATTTTCATTTTCCCTCATGTGGAGCATTTACATGGTTGCAAGAAAACCCTTTTTGAAATCTTATTTTGGTCTTCATGGAACATAAGCTCAGCATTTAAGACAGCCTGGAGCAACCTGAATTACATTTTCAGTTTCCTCTGGGGTTCTATGAAGCTCTATTAGTACTGCATATTACACATAAGTTACTTTTAATGCTCTTCTAAAGCTTGTTAAATGCTACACAAACTTTATACTCCGTGGATCTAGTGTTTCACTTATCTACCAGTAAATCCGAACCCACAATTCCTATAGTTTTCCATGGTGGTGCTTTCCACCCATTATCATTTCACTTCTTTTTAAAGAACTGTATTTGATCAACAGTGGTTACCAAGTTTGTATATCAAAAGAAATACTTTGACCCTTTTCTCCATTCAACAAAGTAAGAAAAAAAAAGGTGTAAAAGTGATGACTTAATAATTTTATTTGAACTGTGACACTGTTAATAATGCACAAAAATCCCATTCAAATATTTTGCATTAAATGTGCCTATTAATGACTAAAACATGTGCCTGTGTATGTCTGCATTTGCTTTAGGTTTATATTATGCTAATTTTTATTTTTGTAAGGTGATTTTAAAAGTACACTGTTTAAAACAGAAAATGCACATAGCCACTATCTGCATATCATCCCAACAGGTAGTATTTGGAATGTATATGCTTTTGCTTTGATAGAATTCTGTCCTGGGATACATACAATTTAAAGTCAATCTTTAAAGAAAGAGAAACAGTGAAATTCTGACCAAATTTTATTTTTAAACAGAGGGTTTTACCAAATTTTTTTTCCTACAGTCATAATCTCATTTAAAATAAACCAAAAATTATAGCAAATATGCTTAAAAGTAAAAACAAACCAGTGAAAACCATCATGTTCTCGAGTTGCAGTCACAGCAGTGGTAGAATCAGTTGCACTCAGAAGGAGAAAACTTAATTTTTCTTTTCTGTCTTCATTGCTTGACATAAGGGAGACTGAACGATTATTATACAATTATTCTTAATTTCTATTTAGGAACACATTTCAATCATCTTTTATTTCAAGACACTTAGAATATTATGAAAACAACCAGGCTTACCAATGTTTACCTGTCAAAAGTATTCTCGATTAAGCTTCATTTTATTCTCTAGTAGGTAAACTGTCTGATATCAGGTTATTTCAAAGAGTGTAGAAATAAAACAGAAACAAAAGAAAATAAACAGAAAAGATGCAATCGAAAAGTTAAGTGTTTTTAATAGAATAAAATAATTTCTGTGAAGTTATTCAGCCAAAACTAAGTGACATCAAATGCTATTTGGGATTTAACAGCAATATTTTTTTTCATCACTGTTGATTTCATAAAAAATAAATAACCAAATACACAGGCCTTTTATTTTACATAAATTTGGAAGCAACTCAAAGTGTCCTATTTATGGCAACACCTTTGAGAGGGAGATTAAAAAAGCCAAATTATTTATGAGAACACTTAAGCAGTAGATTTTTTTCTTTTCATAGAAGTGCTATCATAAATAAAGTATATAAATGTTTGTATTTATGTAATTAGGAAATGTACATATTTAACAAAGGGATATCACATCTTGATAGAACTATACAAACTCCTAAATATTCCCAAATACTTTAGTTGGGACATTCATTGAAAAAGATAAATTTCTGTTTAAGATTATTTTAATAATTTTTAAGGAAAAAAGCTACATTTTGACATCAAATCTTTGTAGTATAACAATGCAAATTTTTCACCATTTAAAAAGAAGTTTCTGTGAAAAGTTTAATTATTGGAAATTCTTGAAAAGAATCAATTTGATGTCATCAATATAATTGAACCTTGGTCACTTGACACATTGTTATTTTGACAGAACAGTTGGAAAATTGGAGGGGAAAAGCACCAAGGAAAACATACTTGTTGTATGATTACAGATTCCCGCATACTCTGCGGTGTTCACCGTTCCTGTTACCGGTAAGAGTATCTGTGATGGCTGACCCTAACCAGTGCTTTAATTAACTAGTATTAAACGGTAATTAAGACTGTTCCAATTAAGTTTTAATTTTAAAAAATTAAGTGCATACTGAGTCATTCAATAAAGCGTTGTAGTCTTTTGGTGCGTTTCTAGGCACAGAATATAGCAATTTACTATTGACAAGCACTAACGGAGGAGGTCATTTCACAAGTATAGTGTGGACAAAGGTGAACCGGGCAACTGATGAAATCTGTGGCCAAGGCGAAATAGCAATCTCTGAGCCAAATGGTAATAAAGTTACTGAAATGAAGCAATGTAGTTTCTAAACTGAACTGTCATAAAAGAGGATATGGGCTTCAAGCCGGCATGTCAGTAGTAATTAAAATATTATTTCTCTTTTTAAAAAAAGTTCCAAATGGTTTTAATAGTCCTATCGATTTTGTATTCAAACAGCCTGGAAGCCAGGCTGGGAGGCGGCAGTACAGAGGTTTGTGGGGAGGTAGGGTGAAACCTGTAAGGGCAGCGACAGGAAGACAGTAGGCACAGGAACATAGTGGGCCCCACGAATGCTGCCACAAACCAAAGGCTACGCTACCCCACCACAGTAAAGAAGTGAAAGGGTTTCAGAAGTTATATATGATATTAATGCTTAAAGCCACAGTTGAGTTAAGTACTATATTTATTATTCCCAAGAATACAGAATGTGTCTGTGAGGTAAGGTGACAAATGTGAAGTTCTCAAAACAGATTCCATGTGAAGGAACTGTGAACGTGGCATTGGCTGTTCCTATGATGCTATTGTGCAGGTCTTCACACAATCAGATGCCGTTCCACCTGTCCCACATTACGTGGCCCCTGGCAAACACCACAAAGGCACACACACCTCCCCACCTTGCAGTAATGAGATGTGCAGCCCAAACCCAAATCCAAACACTCTTTAGGACACCCAGACATTTCTCTTTGCAGTGAGAGCTTTTCTAAACAGCAACATTCAGCCACAAAACAGCCTTCGTAGCATTTTTATGTAATCCACTTTACAACTAGCTAATTACATGCAATCATCTTTCACTTAATTAAACCTACACATTATTCAATAAATAAATGATTTGTCTAAGCTGAAATACAAAGGACAAAGCAGTTCATGTGTAGAGGACACACATGAATCATCAGGGCCTAGGAGCCCAGGCCAGAGAATCAAGGGGACTTTGGTTTCAATATGCTGGACAGGCCAAATGTTTAGGAAATGTCTACAATGTGGTCTTCTGCCCCTTTGAAGCAAGAACCCAGCTTACAAGCTATAACACTCTCCAGCCAAGTGTTAGACCCAAGAAACAACCTGCTGAGTGATCCAGGCTCTCACTGCATGGGACTTACAAAACCTCAAATTCCAGCACAGGGAGAAAAAGCCCCTTCTTGCCTTTATCTGGCCAGCCTGCATAAAGCAAAATAAACATATAATACATACTTCCCAAATCAAATTTGGCTTTTCTTCATGTATCTATGAGAAAAATATAGAATGGTGCTTTAAAATGGGCAGTTCAATCAATTTACTTTTTCTCTCACTCTTGAAAGCTCTAGGAAAAAAAACTGCATTCGCCAGATGAAGCTGTTATGTGTATTTATTTTCTTATTGCTCTGCAAATGTTAACATATGCTGTCATACGACTGCCCATAGGGAAAATAACAATGCAAATGTTAACTTGGTAAAAAAACGTTCAATTATAACTGATAAACAATTGACTGAGATTGCTTCTGCTCTATGTCTTTGTAAAATCTCCTCTGAAGTTTGTGCTTTCCACACAACATTAACAACTCTACGATAATGTAATGATATTGATTACTGTTCCAGTAGTGATCATTAGTGTTGCAGCAAATAAAATACCCTCCTGTTACAGAAATCAACTCTGTCAATGAGCAAACTTTTTTTTTTTTTTCGGTAGGGATAAGAGCAGTATATGCACAACTTTCCAAAACTAAGGAATTTCAGCCTGAAGATCTATGATTCCCAGAAATAAATACAAAGTAAAACAGCAAGTATACCTGCTACACTTCCATGAAATTAGGAAGATTAAGCAACCACTTGTATGTTCTTGGTTTATTTTGCTTTTTCCTTTGGCATGGCTAAATGACCTTCCTCCATAGGAAATAAAGCTGAAAATGATAAGCAATTAATACAGTGACCAACAAGAGAGTCCTCTGCAATTATGGCTTGGGATGTGCCAAATGCCAGTGAAAATGTGTTTGCAAAAAAGCAAAACACAGGCAGACTTGCACTCCTGGAAGCCAGGATTGAGTTCAATTCTGTGCAAGATTTCATGCAGCCTGACTGTGACATAAGAGTGTCAGCTAAATGAAAGGTTTTTATTTAGCATAAATTTTAACAACATTTAACTTATGACATAATAAGGATTTGGTGGTCTTCCTCATCAGTTAAAAAGGACATAAACCAGAATCCAGCATGATGGAAGTCCCACCCCATATGGGTTCCACCCCCAGGTAATAACTTATTTATTGGTAAAATAAAGACCTATAGCTTTAGCTAAGGAAATCTAATTACAAGGTACACAAAATCGGTGTTCACCTGCACACAATGGCTTTTCTCTCCAGAAAAAAATCTGTTTTGCATCTTATCAGTTTGTACAAACTTTGTATTTCTTTACTAAAACTAACACATATGAGCATACACACACACACACACACACACACAACATGAGGGGAAAAGAGCATTTATTTTTAACCACAGGGCTGCAATAAAACCAAATCTCCTTTTATTCTAAAGGCATCGCCTGGATTAGGAAACAGTTGCCGCTTCTCAGAGCAAGTACAGTTACCGTAACAAATGTACATTTTTACTAGCCTCGGAGTTCTAATTGTGTTTAATACAGTTTCATGTTGCATCAAAGTACAAAATCAATACCATTTGTCCAGCATACAGGAAAAATGGAATCTATAAACGGCCCTTATTGAGTAATTAAACACCTATTATTGTCATGGGTAGTGAAACAATGAATATGATAAGATAAATTTTTGCAAGAAAATACTGCAGTGATTAATACCTCCCTACGTATTAAATAAAAATGACTGCCTTTTGTGCGGTACTGCTGGCAGAAGAACAGGGACGCGGGAAGTAGTTGCCAGTGCCACAATAACAGGCTAACCTTGAACTGAACTCCTTTCCTCAAGAAATTAAATGCTGTAGCAGGACTTTAAATCCCCCCACTTAGAGCTCATTTGTGCGCCATGTAACCTGCAGTTCCTAAAGAGAACTCATTATCTTCAGAAGGAGAATCCCTTTATAATTTCTTTATGAATGTGTACATTGTTTCTACAAAAAAAAAGGTGTTTCAATATCCAAAAGGATAAGCATATTAACAGTGTAAGCAAGGTACAGGGACCGGTGACAATCAGACATCATGTCTACTTCCAGGAATTCAAGTATAGAATGCAATCTGTTTTGGAAAACTGAATATTAGATTGAGAATGAGGTTGGAGGAAATGCATATTTAGAAAAAAACATTAATCTGTTAGACTGTTGCTAATGCTCCTGCTTATTCTGTTCCTAGAGTCTTGTATCTTTCCGGATCTCTCTCTCTCTCTCTCTCTCTCTCTCTCTCTCCGGATCTCTCTCTCTCTCTCTCTCTCTCTCTCGTGTGTGTGTGTGTGTGTGTGTGAGACATAAGCATGAAAGCCCTCATATAGCCCAACTCCATGTGCACACACACATATTCCCCACCCACCACAAGGCTCCTCCATTGCTTTGCCCCTTAACCCCCACCCCTTTTTTTAAACTTAAGAATCAGGCACCAGGAACAACTACAAAGTACAAAAGATGAATCTATGGATGTGACACTTGTAAAGGGTAACCCTATTTCACAAGTGAGATGGGACAAAAAAGAAAGAAAAAAGGCCACTGAAGCAATAACTGCTCACTGAATTACCATTAAATTGTAAGATTTACAATCCAATGTACAGTAAGTGCATATCTAATGGAGTTTGTCCTCTAAAAGAACAGAAAGTGAATCTTTGCAGCAGAAGATGTGTATAGAGATGTATGTTTCATCTATTTTCTAATTAAAAAAAAAAAACAGCTCAACACTCACATATACCCACAAATATCAAAGACGCGATACAGAAATAGCAAAACCCATGCAAACTCAAAAGCTTACCTAAGTTTAAAAAGCACTTTACATGAACTACTCTCACTTTCTATCAGACTGAATTTATTCCCCCAGTACAAAATGTAAGACATAATCAAATACATACAGAAAAGCAAGAAGGCATGCTATCCTTCACTCAGCAGTAATATGTGAACAGTTAAACTTTCATATGTTCATAATAAAAAACTGAGTTCAAATGCTCGGTTCTATATTGTAAGATTTTTGTAAGGCAAAAAAAGAATTTATTAGTAAAATTATGTCATTTAATAAAAAGCAAATAACTCCTTATGGTAACATCATGGAAAGACTTCAAATACAAGACTAATATAATAAAACATCAATATTATGACTATATTTACTTTAATTAACACAAACAGCTTCCAGAAAGAAATTGACAATATTGGGACAAAACTATTTAAAATGCTTTAATTGGTTCTTTAATATCATTAAAAGCAAATCTTAATACCATTTCCTACGCTGCTTTCTAAAGCAAACACTGGTGAAATAATGCTCATTTCTACCTCCTGATACACAAGCACCTAATAGAACACAGTGGTCAGAGACTCACGAACATGGATAACGTCTTAGCAAAAACATTCTGGAAGAGAAAAAAACAAAATGATACAAGGTGGCTCAAGTAATATTTCTTGGAAGATTTATTTTGTATGAGTAAACCTGATTCTTGTTTTAGCATTGCAGAAGTCACTGTCCTTGAATTAAGTACAATGTAAAACTATTACGCTGATTTAGTAAATCTATGCTTTGGTCTTCTCACTGTGCCACCACATGATCTGAATTTTATTTTAAAGGATGAACAAGTAACACATATGATCAGCAATGATATTCGTGTTCTTTTAAACCTTAGTGAGTCAAGTTCGATAAAGGTGAAGTAGTGGAATTATCAGTACAAGTGGCTATGTCACCACAGCTTTCAGAAACGTGCTGTATAAAATGCCTAAATAAACAGCAGCATAAAGGTTTTATATACGATACACACACAGAGATATTTCCCTTATACTCACATGCACACATACTCACACGCGTGCCCACAGCCTGCCTCTGGTTATTAAAAATATAAAATAGATGCACTACTGTATAGTAAACCGAAAGGCATTCACCACTGCACATAGTAAGCCGAAAGGCATTTGTGATCCCCCCTCACCTTCACATCAATTCTAACTTCAATTCTACTTTAGATGATGTACATTTTCTCTGCACTGTTGCCAAGATATTTGAAAGATTATCCTAAAAATCAGCTGGTCAAAGCCCCTCTCCATGCTAGAGTGAGCCGGAGGATTTCCAGCGTCTGATGCAGACCAGTGGACCACCTGATACTTTTTCAGCAGGGTGATAAAATTAAAGGATGGCTTTGATTTGCTTGGACTACTTCCTTTACTTAATTGTTTAAAGTGCACAGTATTAGCACAAAAGGGGGAGGGGGGTGTAGAAAATTAAGAAGGTGACTGTAGAGCCTGAGCTAATTGCAAGCTGATTAGATTGTGCCATGCAAGAGCTCTGCCTCCGTTACATACCATCACAAGCTCTGGTCTTTTCCACCCTGCTGCTGCAGCAAACAAGCTGATTTGCTAACAAAGTGGTCAGCTCAGGCACTTGCACAGCGGCTCACGGGGTCCACAGACGGCTGCTCTCCATGCAGAGAATCTCAAGCTCCATTTTCCAATCTGATTACACGGCTCCTTGTTCCAGCAGCCTTAAACCTTCATGGCAGTTTACCAACATTTTCATCACTTTTTTCTTTTACAAAGCAAAAGAACTGATAAGCTCTCAGGTATCCAGGATTTCATAGTCAGTGGCTGGCCAGCAGCCAGCATTCCCTCACCACACAACTGTTTCGGGCCACACTGCATAAAGCAGACAGGATTCACCAGACAGCACAGAACTGTTAGAATTTTGCCATGTGTACAAGCAAGCAGCATGTCCCTGTGCTTACAGATGTCGACGATTGTGTCTAATCACATCTAGGAAGTAAGGAGACCCAGTAAGTGCCCTGCCTGCCTCTACCACCCCAAAAAAAAGAAGCAACGCAAAGCCAATCAATGAGCATTTGCCCCTGAATTCACTATTCCCCTAGCTGAGGTTGTCAAGACCTCTGCCTGGTAAATGCAAAGCCCCAGTAACTGTCGTAAAAAGTCCCAGTCCGATTACTTGGACTGATTACCTCGATTACTATGAAAATGATCCTAAGGACTTTCCATTAAAAAAATCTAAAACGGTTTGGCCAACACAAAATAGCTGATTAGCATTTTCCAACTTTGGCAATGTCCCTAAAACTTAGAAAAGGCAAATCAGACGATGTGGAAATGAAGCACAATTGAGCAGCTTCATGAGAATAATCTTAAAATCTTTAGTTCACATAAACCACATCACCCAGGTAGCACCGGTCTCAATGTAACACAGACACATTCAAAAGTTTAAAACAATGACTGCTATAGCACTTCATGCCAAATACCAGCACCCAGGCTGTTTCTCCTATGCAATATTTTTAAAATTCATTTTTCCCATAGCCTATGGGCCTAAAATGCAAAATACACAAATGTTCACTCACTGTGTGCCTCCATTCAACCAAACACCACCAAACAAATAATAATAGCACCTCCTTGACCAGTAACTTTCTAACAAAGATAATGCAAAAGAAAATGGCTTTTAATGTCTATGGCTACTCCTGGTTCATTTTTTGCATAATATTGATCTGTATTAAAGGGTTTAGGGAGGGGAGGAAGAGTCTGCCATCCTGGGGAAAAATGTACAACTCCAGCTGATGCAATGCCTCGGTACTCCAGCTCACCAGTGCGCTGACCCTCTGCATCTCACAGTCATTAGCCGGAGTCTCGGCTCTGCCTCCAGGAGGGGGGATTTGAACCCACACACCCACGTGGGGGGATTCGGGATTTTTAGCATGGCAGACAGAAGGGTCATTCCTCCTCACTGATGAGGAAGACGCTTGTCCCCTGGGGAGGGGACACTGCATGACTGACTGTCGCAAGAGCCAAGCAAAGGATGTGCTGCTGATTCAGGAATGGACTGACAGCCACCCTGCTTCGGTCCAGCTGCTCGGAGGGGGAGCGATTTTAGGGCAGCAGCCTTGACAGGTACATGTGCAAGTTAGGAGAGAGTGGCAGAGAAAGGAGGGGGAGTGGATGAGCAAAGGAAGCAGCAACTTCTTTATGAGACACAGACACATGAGAACAAACATGTTTTCTTCCGGGAAGTTAATATTGCCCAACAGCTAAAAGATGTGTCTGCGGATATGCATATTTAGAACATGCACAGTATTTCCAAAATGACTTTAAAAGAGGGCATGCATTTTAAAAACTGATGTGGTAGGCTGAGTATAAATCCACATCTACAATACTGTAAAAACATATAAACTCAAAGAAAGTATACACATACACTCATATATGTATTTGCATGTGGGTGGTATTCTGCATAAATGACTGTCAACTTAAAATGCCATTCTCTAATTTATATGCAAATTCTACCTCTGGTAAAATAAAAACATATTTTAAGCAGCTTATAGTGCCAACACATTATTCCCATGAATGATTCCTAGTAAACTATTTATGCCAACTGTGGGGATTTTTTTTATGATTTATTGGATGGTGAACGAAACCACTTAAACTATAGTTGTCTGTATGAATCAGTAATTTTCATGTTTCTAATTAAAATGTAAACAGCGTAATGAAGACATCAAGTTTTTAGGCAAATGCCTCTCCCAGTGCCACTTGGGGTATGGTAATTACTGGAGCAGATCTATGGATGCTTCTGAATCCTCTACAAGTCCAGATTAAAAGCATTACTGCTAAACCTGGCTCTGTACACAAGGGAATTGTGTACTCTAACCCATTCCCAGTTTGTTCAGAGATGCACAATGGCACTACCTTTAGAAAGTGGTCATTAAAAAAAATCAAAATGGAAAATAATAAGCAAAGTAATTTACAGTTTACATGTATTTTATAAAACCTTTACTGGCAATCAAAACACTGGAACACCCTGATTCCCCGGATCTGATTTCCTGCCTAGATTCTTGGAAAGAAAAGGAAAAGAAACACAGCGCCCAAAGAGTGTCTACCTTCAATTTATAGAGCCTGAGTCTGGGTTGAAGGGTGGGAGGATTAGCTGACTTCAGATTCAAAGATAATGCTAACTTCCAAGATTTATCTTGTTTAAATGAAAGGAATTTCCAATTTACAAATTAGCAAAATTCAAAAATAAAATATAATCAACGGGATAAAAATGGATAAAAGTTTCCCTTATATTCAAGCATGTAAAAGTGTCTTTGATATAAAACTGCCATGTTTTCATTTTTATTTTAGCATTGTCAAAATGTATCCTAAAGCGAGTGACCTCCGACACATACTGAAGAAACATCATCTTTTCTGCTTACCACTGTTAACCAAACTTCCCTCCGAAGCCTATTTTTCCAAGTTACACAGCACCTTTGCTTTAAATATTTACCACCCAGTATTTGAACAGTTCTTAAAAAAAAAATAAAAAAAAAACACTAATTCTGTGCCACGTCTCCCTCCCAACACCTCTGAGAACTAATGGAGGCACACCTGGAGTTGATTATTATAGATGCAATCTGCAGTGATATGAAAAGTCTACACTGTATGATAAAAGTGGGATTCTCCTCCTGCCCCCCTCCCCCTTCCCACTCCCACCTCTGGACTCAAAGTCTACAGGCTGACTGATATGGACAATTTTCTTATTATTTTAACATAAATGCTAGCCAAGCATGTTGGTAAGGTTGGCTGTGGGATTGAGAACGGGTAAGAAACGTGTGTGTGTGTGTGTGTGTGTGTGTGTGCAGGGTGAGAGAGGCAGAGAAATAGAGCAATTTTTGCATAGCAGGGTTTTATTACTAAAGTCAGGCAAGCAAATAATGTCCATCCACCATCGTAGAGTCAGGGGGACTGTTTCATCTGAAAGTCTTTCCCACCACTGCTCCATCTGAAAACACAGAAGCAGTCCCATTCCCCCCCCCCCCACACACACAATTCCTGATTTGGCCATAGACACATAGGATTTGGGGGGCGGGGGAGGGGTGGGACAGGGATAGAAAAAGAATTTGAAAGAGGGATACTTTGTTAATTTTTAAAATTTTCAAAAACACCTCAGGAGGTTTTTAAGAGAGAAAAAAGCTGATTAAACAAGGCCAAGTATTTTGTCGGCTTAAGGGTGATATCATAGTTGTGTTCAATATCAGAAGTGTTGCGAGTGGAGGCATCATTTCTATTCGCTTTGTGCCAGAAAGGTAAACACTGGATTGCATTGTGGATTAAAACAATAAGAAATCCCTTTCCTCTCAGGCTTTCAAGGCCGTGTTAATCGGGTGTAATTTTTAATGAACACTAGCTGCTTAGTACTCATTCAAGACATTTCATTAGAAGGTTATTCATTTAAAAATCAACGTTTCAACCATATCAAGCTGTAACCTTTCTTGAAATGTAAATGAATGGTTTAAATGAGAAGATTAATAAAGAAGGGATGTTCCAATTCCAAGCATGGCATGCTATGTATTTTTAAATTTGTCTATGCCAGATGCTGTCAGTCAGAACAAAAAACTGTCCAAGCAGACAATCTGTGCGTCTGAATGTTGATCATGTTGGAAAGTACAGGGGGGAGGGGGGGAGAGTGTGTCAAGGATTCATGGTCCTTCATCTTTGCAGTAGAGCAAACACGTCTCTCAGTATAGCGACAGACAGCTGCTTCCACTTTCTAATGTGCCCTAACTTAGATCACTGAAAGAATTGTCAGCACTCAGAGAAACACACAAAGATAACACAGCCAGCTGCCATGGAGGGGAAAAACAGCACAGCTCAGAAGAAATGGGATTTGTTCCATTTGCATGATGCTGCCTCCCCTGGGCCCCCTTTCTTTCAAATCCAAAGCACAAAAGACAACACTTAACATATTTGCTTAAAGATGACAACCTCATGTTGATTTCATTTGGATGTAACAGTGTCAGGATTACAGATATAAGAATATATTATATCTGTAACAGAGACTGACAAATGTACCCATCAGTGGGACTGTCTGATTCATCTGCTTATACAGCCATTTTACCATCCCAAGGGTGCCATCTAAGTAGTAACTTTAGAAGACTGAAGGTCTAATTTTATTACACCACATTTCAACCTACTAAACAATATTATTTCTAAAATAGATCATTTTTATTGGAAGTCTCCCTGATGAAAAATCCAGTAGACACCAGAGAATTTATGAACTGTATGGGTCCTTTGAACTCAATATACTGCCCATTTTAAACAACTTTTCTTGCTGTATGGCAAAATTTCAGTATCAAATAAGTGGAAGTTACACAGAAAGAATATGTATGTTGTAACTGTCTAAGTATAAAAGAGAGATATTACTGATTACATGAATAAACTATAAAATCAGGCCTTACCAAGACTATTTGAATAAATTCTTTGAAACTATTCACCTCTGTCCATTCCATTATACTTATAGGTCTCCCCTCAATGTAGCACCCATACTTCAATAGCAATTCTATGAATACTCATTGCCTGTCAATATTTTTGGACATACACTCCATTTGATTTCCAGATACAGCATTTTTAGGCAGAGAATAAGAGAATTATTTAAAGATACATTGGCTAGCTACTAATCATTACAATGTGTACATCTTAAGGAAACCACAACTCTGAACAGAAGCCTACATACTTTTACAAATCTTGATTCTATATGGCTTTATGGATTTTAAGCTAATTCTTTCAGCAAGTAGAAAGATTTAGGATGATATGACTGAATTGATTTATTTACATCTCCATTACTCTGATTGGCTTGACTGGAATCATAGGCACAAGAATGGAGACACACACAGGAGGTAGAAAGGAAATAATCATGGTCTTCACATATGAACACAGGTACAAGCACACACAGGCAAACACACACATAAATGTATGTGCCCCACAGCCCAGCCAACTCCCCATGGTGAAATACTGGCTCCTGTGCTCCCTCTGTCCCATGGAGTGTTCTAGTGCTTGTTGCTATTTACTGGCAACAGTATAATTCACCCATTTGGTCTTGTTTTATAAAATAGAGTTAACTGCTATATGTGAAATTTCTGCACAGCAGATGGTTACCAATCATTATTTTCCATTTGTTTAGCTTCTAGTAAGAAGAAAAACTGTGGGATAGTGATGCTAAGAAAACTAGCAGCCTGGATGGTAACCCAACAAGTGCCAGAATTCACATTAGAAAAAAAATCACTTTTATGACACAGTATATCAAGACTAAATATAATTTGAGAAATCCATAAAGGAAATGCCATTTAAATAATTTATCCTATTTCTAAGTGTAAAACCCTATAAAATTTAGCCTGTGTATTATTTTAATGATATCAAAGTTTTTAGAAGCAACTTATGATAACTATTAATGGTTGTCATCACCCAAGCTGAAATCACTTTCTTTACCTCTAAGTAGCCCAGTTGTCCAACAGAAAATAGGAAATAGGGGCCATTTGTGGACAAGTGCACATGCACAGAAAATTAAGCTGTAAATATCTGGACTGGGTTATTACTAGAATCTGGAAACATCTGGGGCTACAGAACAAGCCAAGAGCCATTTCCACAATGTCCAGGTAATTGCTTAAATGATTTATACCGTACTGTTTCTATTAAAAATGTCTTTAAAGAGAAACATTTGTAGGCTTGGTTCAGCAATAAAAACTGGTATCTGATTTCACTTGCACAAAATATTATGAAAGATGCTCCATTTCTTCAAGGACATATGCCTGACTAAACCAAACACTGGACAAAGACTGAGTGCTAAAAGAAGGTGTGGTCAGTCATTCAAAGAAAATAATCATATCCCGAAAACAAATCAAGTGGCTTATTTGTGACCAGTTTATTTTCTAATCAAAATAACTTATTTCTTTTTTTTTTTAAGGAAAATGCTCTTCATGCACATATGACAAATATGTTGAAACCATTTTAGGGTAAACTATACCTTTATATGCATTTTCAATTTCAGTTTTAATTAATTCCTCATAAATCTTGTTTACTGAGAATTCAAGTGAATATCAAAGCAGACCTATCTCCTAAGGGACACCTAAGTGTCACCTCCCAGATAGACCTGGGCTACTTAGTTAAGAATCCAGAGAGAGATTTAAATTGGTTCACTCTGGGGTCCGCGCATAGTGGGTAAAGCCACCACCTGCAGTGCCGGCATCCCATATGGGCGCCAGTTTGAGTCCCAGCAGTTCCACTTCCAATCTAGCTCTCTGCTATGGTCTGAAAAGCAGTGGAAGAGGGCCCAAGTCCTTCAGCCCTTGCACCCACATGGGAGACCCAGAGGAAGCTCCTGGCTCCTGGCTCCTGGCTCCTGGCTTCAGATCAGCCCGGCTCTGGCCATGGCAGGACATTTGGGAAGTAAACCAGAGGATGGAAGACCTCTTTCTGTCTCTGCCTCTCTTTAACTCTGCCTTTCAAATAAATAAATAAATCTTTAAAAAAATAAAATAAATTGGTTCACTTAGATGGTGTCTGTATGGAGCCATCAACTGGTCCACTCACAATCAATGAGTTTTCAAGGGTGTCATCTATCTCATAGAAGGGTTGCACTACCAAATAAACACAAACACATACATATGCATGTAGTTGTAGTCACCTGAGAAATATTTTTTTTCTTTCATTTCAGATTTTAAGGCAAATTTGGTTTAATTTCCTTCAAAATTGCAATACCTTGAGTTAACCAAAAATTCCGTTATTGACAGCTATCAACTGTGCAATTGGGTGAGAAAAAAAATATACAGAAGCAAAATAAACTATTGACCACTGACTTTTGACCCTGGTTCATATTCTTTGGCTGCCAAAGACACTACTGCCTTCTCCGAGACATCACCCAATTTTCCTCTATGAGAAGAGTGAAGGGAAAATGGTGGGCATTTTAGGCATGAAGAATTTGCATGGGTACTTTTATTTAGTTACTTTAAAACCCCAAACTCCCTAAATCACAAACTAAGGAGAATTTTAAGCCTATATCTTTTAAATCTTCCCCTGATTTAGTTTGGCAAGCTACCATTATAGGTCTTTATAATGCCTGGTCGATCTAATGAATTTTAGTTGTATTTTTGCAATTTTAACTTCTTTGAAGCTTTTTGAATTGTTTCCAGAAAAGGAGAAGAGCTGACTTAATAGAGGAACTAAACACATGGGTTCTCACTGCTGGAGTCAAAGGGAAGAAATGAGAAATGCTCTCGCTACTTTTAACATTGCTTCACAATCTTTATTATCCTAACTACATGTACTACCCACTACTGGTCAAGCTCTTTGCTGAAGATGCAATGTTTTTAATGCAATTAGCTGAGAAACATTTGCCATTGTAGCTCATTTCAGGGCACAGCCATGTTCAGCAATCAACAATACAGATATTTTCTTCTACACTGCAGATATGAGATCAACCTAGATTTCAGCATGAAGTGCCAAGACAGCATGTAGAACTGTTCAGCTCTAAAGAGTCCAAATAAAAACACTCCTGAGCTTTCAGTAAAGATTACAGACTTTGTTAGTAAAACTGTGTTTATAAAAGAATGACAGCAGAGCCTTTGTCTTTTTCTGGGTTCTTTCATGAAGCAATGTGAACAAGTGCTTATCTCTGGCCCAGCTTTATGTTTTAAAACACAAACATAAGATGCAAAAATCCTGTAAAATAATGTTGACCAACTGATTATAATTTCAACACTTCATCAAACCGAGTTTCCCTTAGAAAATTTTACATTATTTGTTGTAACATTACTGACAGATTTGAAGAAGAAATTGACCCTTCTACGAGCACACAAACTCAATTGGTAAAGCAATTGAACCACTAGAAGAGAGGGTCATTGAGTATAATCCCAGCTAAATTTTTTACTGCCCAGTTTTTAGTACAAAATAAATGAATAGTGTCAGACACTAAACAGAACAGAAAGGTGCCAATTAAAATGTTAACTGAAGACATTCACAGACTACAGAGTCCCTGAAAGTTCCATCAGTTGTAGATCACATCCTGCCACCTCAGCGTGCCATCCTGTTCCCAAAGAAATCTGTTTTGAATACAGGCAGCACATGTATCTCTGCACTACCTACTTAACAAAAATAGGAAGAAATGCTCAGGGAGGTGCTGACTTTCGATGTTCGACCAAAGGCTGAACAATCAACCATTAAGAAATACTACGATGGCAAGAAGTTGATCTGGAAGTCTTCAAGTCTTTTATGATTCTGTGCCCTTAAATCTTTTTTACTGCAAATATAGGAAGAAAAACATTAAAAACAGTTTAAATACCCTCCTATCCAGAGACATGAAAATGGAATAAAGGAATAAACTATAAGCTTCTTTTCAGGTACATAGTTATAAAATTGTTTTTTAGGGTTATAAAGTCTTTTTTCGGTAATTACATAAAGTTAATAAACATTTCAATTTTTAAAAATGAAATATACAATTTTAAGACTTGCTCTTTAAATATTCTAACTTCCTCTTTTATTTTTTAAACTAAGACTAATAAGCCAAGTGACAATCTATTATGCTTTTAGAAGTTCAGTTCACCAAATATTTATTGAACACCTATTATAGATCTTGTACTGTACATACATGTTAGGAAAATTAAAAATAAAAATCAATTATATCTGTCTGTTCTCAACAAATTTGTAACATTGTAAAACCAACAAGAAAATGCCCAGGACTTTACAGTAGGAGAAAGATGATGATAAATGACTGAAAGGAGATATTTTTAAATGCTTAGGAAATATTATGTAGATTTCAAAACAGATCTTATTAGGGTCACTCAGTAAAGACTTCATAGATAATGCAATGTTTTGCCTGGGTACCAAAATCCTAGTATGAGCATTCCAAGAACTAAAAGGAAGGTAAACAAAGATGAGTTGGTGACAAATTGGAGAAAAGAGGTTATTGCTTCTGGTTTGATGAAGATATAAACCTTCAAAAAAAATAGTATTTTTGGCTTGTAATTCCACTGCTTAAGTTAATCTAATTGTCAGTCTATTTAAGTCTCATAAAGAGAAAAAACATGAGCTAACACTCATCAACTCTCAAGATACCAGAATCGCAGACATTCTTCGTTACAAACAATTAGTTAGCATATTTCATAAATGGTTACCATCTTTTCTATAGGGCTCAACGAAGTGATAAATGGTCTTCAAGCTTCCCTCATTGTGCCTTAACACAATTTCTGAAACTTCTTTAAGAGAAGTAGTAATTCTTTTCATCAGCCATAGGCCACAAGCTATGTTACTCGGGCTCGCTGGCCCCATGATGAAGCAGTCAAGGGTAACAGAGAACTCTAGGCAATCTTGATGGTCATTGGATTAACCTTCCTTTAATAAAAAGTAACCTGAGGCTCAGAGAGCCTCAGGACTGTGAGCTTCTGCTGTCACTTTTCTTAGTGTACTTGCCAGCATGGTGGCCATGTTCCTAAGAGTCTACAGATAGGTTACTGAATTCCAGCATGGTGCACTACCTCTGGTACATGTTAGTAACATGCTTAGTTCTGAAAAAAAAAATACCCTTATTTTTATGACTTCCAACCAGGAATAATAATTTTTTTAAAGGTGAAAAGTTTAAGAGATCACGAAGTACATAAACTTTTGTTCAGCGAAGTGACTCTCAATCCTAACTGTAAATTAGAATCACCTGGGAAGCTGGAAAAAAATAGATCATCTCCTAAAATTTCCTTTGGTTGGCCTGGGGTAGGGTTTAGGCAAAAGTTTTTCACTGGTGTTTGTGTGGGGTTTCGTTGCTTGCTTGACTTTTGATCCAAAAGGCAATGCAGATAGAAAATTTGGTCAAATTTGGCTAAAATAAATAAACTCATACATCCATCCAATTCAATGATTCAAACTATTCATTGACAATAAATATTACGTTTTCCAAAAGAAACCTTAAAAAAAAACATATTCCTCCTCATCAGGGGATTTTCTCCTGACTTTACTTGGGGCTCAAGCAACCTGATTATGTTGGGGGAACAAAACATAGTTTAAGAGTAACATAAGTCATGTTTAAAAGCAAATGTGTTTTATGCTTTTTCAAATTATGGGTAGTTAAAAGAGGTTAGCTCTCTTCATTTGTGTGATTATAAATTCCATTATTCAGGATTTGATATAGAAGTTGCCATTTTTAAAAGGGAGAATATAATTTGCTTAGATTGCAATGCTGCATACTATTCCTAGTAAGTGACCATTTTTATGGGAGGAGTGTTCTGCCTAGAGGTTAAGACACCAGCTGGGACAGCCAGCTGCATGCCATATCAGAATGCCTTGGTTTCAGTCTCAGCTTTGCTCCTCACTAGAGTTTCCTGCTAATGAAGACCCTGAGAAGCAGAAGTTGATAGCTCTGGCAGTTAGGTCCATGCCTCTCACATGGGAGACCTGGATTCAGTTCTTGGCTCCTGGCTTTAGCCTGCCCCAACTCCAGCAGTAGAAGAGCATTTAGGTATCTCTCTCTCCCTCTCTCTTTCTCTCCATATCAAGTAAAAAAAAATAAATGAAAAATTTAAATCACACAAAAATGGTTAAATAATCAGTTTTCAAACATAATTACATTAGGATTTAATAAACAAGACTGCCAATAACCTTATTAGCAACAGCCACATAAAATTATTTCTTACCTTTACCTTTGACTCAACAATTTTCCCTACTTTTTTTCCTTTTGGCTATTCCCTTTTCCTACAAGTTGTCTTTCATCAAGAAGGGCAGTATGTCCATGACAATAAATGTTAATATCCTCTTAATTAATTCAAATGATCTCTTCATAATCTAAATGTAACTTGGTGGCTAAAGGAAAATTTAGTTTTCCAGAAGGTGATGAAATAACTAGCCTTGCAAATAAATAATCAAAACAACAATAACAACAACAACAAAGCATGCCACTGAAAACAGTCTACAGGTAGGTAGCTAAGACCAGAGTCCAGCAGGAAGAGGGTGGCTGAGACAGCAAGGTTCTTGATGAGGATGAAAGTAGCAAAATGGACAGAAAACTTTAAGCAAAGGACACCTGCAGAATTGGCTGTTAGAAAATATAGACAAATAAAAAACAGTATGTAGATATACATTGGAATTACAATGATACATCGACAATACCTCTCAGATGATAGTTTAGTGTTAGTGGCATTTTTGGTGTATGGTAAATGTCAAGGAACTATCATTACATTGTGATAAAATTGTGGATTTTTACCCATCATTATAAACAAACCTATACCACATAATCCTCCCTAGTGTTTCTAAAAATGAATAGTCCAAAATAGTTTACTGTAACATTATTCTACTTTGATAGTAAAATAAAATAAAACAAGACAAAAAGCAAACAACAAACCAAGTAAGCACCGATGCACTGTGTACACTCATGAAGGAACTTTTTCAAAAACAAAAGATAATGGAGAGTTTTCAAAGATATAATTTTTCCTAACATAGTAACATTAACATATTATTGATAGAGATTTCACATCCATGCTTAAAAGAAGTTCCAAAAGGATTTCCACATATGTAAATTTTTCTAAAAAGACACCTTAGCTCAGACCAAGCATCTATTTCTGAGTAAGATTCTCTACTATCTTCACATCCATGAGTAAACTCACATCAATGATTGGTTGACTTAGACTCTCTGGATACCCATATAAAACACCTAATTCCAAGTAGGAAACACTTAACATATTCATGTTACATTTAAAATTCTCCTGGCAAAAGAACAAGCACTATGCACATAGACATGTAAGATTCCAAGGCTGCTAATATTTTTTTTCCCTTCCAGTTTGCAAGGCATGGATTCAGGCCCTTTGGTGTCCCCATGTCTACATTTCGATCACATCATTATTCCCCCTAAACATGGTGCTTAATCTTCTGAGCAATGCAAATGAAAATTTCTCTTTAAAAGAGAACTTTGCACTAAGACAACTGGCATAGGATACCGTAGTAGGGGTAGGCGTAAGACTTTTTTTAGGTTTGGCCTAAAATTGACTCCAGATTTGTGAGTTAACCAACAGAGAGTCAGTTTCAATATAGATAATGCCTGAAAAAGTAAAAATGCTTATTATTTTTAACAAGTTACATATTGGGTATTATTCCTTAAAAATGACTCATAAAATATCTTTTAAAGTACTTAAAGTCATGAATATGTTTTACTCTTTTTTTTAACCTTTACGTGAATGTAATTTTTCATTTTCCAGGAAAGGATACATTTTCTAACTAACCCTGTTAACCTAATTACTCATAAAGAAATACCAAAAGCGTCCCTGACATCAATACCTTCACAAAGAAATGTATCTGAGCACATGCACAAGACCATATTCCATTTAGATCATCAAAACCATAAGTTTTATTTAAAATAGTCCCTTAGATCCATGTAGTTTCTAACAGTAAAATTTATCAAAATCACTGGAAGTTTGCAAACTCTTAGAATGCCCTATCAATACGCTCATTTCCTCATCCATACACTTAAACTCAAAAGTATTAGATGTTAAGCATAAAAGAATAGTATTCTGTTTACTTAATAGTATTTGTTTGATCTTAAAATGGGGATTGTAATGAAAATGCCTTCAGTACTAAAGTAACCTTTTTATCCCACTCAGAATAATTATCTTGTAAGATTAAAATCAGTGAATCATACCTAATTAAGATTTATAATTTAGCATCATTGAGGTATATGATCTAAGAAAAAGAGTTCATAGTCTTAACTTCAATTTGAAGTGGAAAGGGAAAAGAAGTAAATAGAGAGGAAACAGACAGTTGTTGTTGGCATAACAACGCATGATATTGCCACATATTTATCCAGATTCCTTGTTTAATCATTTTGAAAGCCAAATATTTCATATTAAGATACAACATACTGAAATTCATAGGAGTGAAGTAGGAAAAGAAAGGCTCCCTCTGCGATTCTACTACAGAACTGGTGAACAGAACTTAGAACATTTAAAACATGGATTGTGACAGCCTATTAAAATAGTTCAAGTTTTCACTGACGTTAATTCAAAAGATTCCTAAACTGTGGGGTGAGTTTTTGATTAAGCAGGACACTTTTCTAATAGTTATTCCCAGCTTCCTTTCATGAGAGTACATACCAGCTTAGAGAGCAACATCTTGTTATTACACAGGGCAAAGATTTTTCTTCTTAGAAGGTCTTACATAGAATATTCCTTGCCACAAAGTCTAACAAAGCATTCAAAATAAGTTCAATTTTTTCTTTCTCAAAATCCCTCCAAAGCCCCCCACCCTCACCTCAGTCTTGGATTACATAAAAGAATAGTTACTTTTCCCAGGCTCTTTGATACTTCTCTTCCTACCAGAGACATCTGATGTGAGAAATACCTTTTGAAAATAAATGGTGCAGCTTCAAGTGCACTAAGACCCACACCTGCTGGACATTCCATCATACTTCAGTTTTAACTTGAAAAAGCTGCTTGACATCAGACTTAATCTTAGGTATCTCAGTATGAAGCTTGATCTGGCTGAGAAGTACCTTGGGAAGCAACAACATAAATGTTCCTAACACCAATCAGGACAGAACGCTCAAGCCACATGGCAGAAGGAGCCACCGGTAGGGGCTGCAGGACCCAGGGAGAGGGAAGTTGTGCCATTTACAAAGGGAATCCAAATTCACAATTTGAATAATGCACTGCAAAGTTAGTGTGACTGCATGCCAGAGTTACTTTTCATCTGTGACACAGCTGTCACCACATGTTTACAGTGCTACCATGCCACTTAATAACATCAATACTGATACTCTTATACTATCACTATCCCTCTTCCTTGATTGGCACTCAATGAGTTGTGCTTTTATTTTGTTCAGTGGTCAGGACTCTATTTTTAGATAACTTGGGATTTTTGTATTAAAAATACTTATCTTACTTGTGTCTCAACCGTAGGAGGGGGCAGCAGTGATACACAACAGAAAACTTCCCAGGCTATCATCAGAAATCTCCCGAAAATACTCCCACGATTCTGTGCATGGGGGAGAAGTCATTAAATGCACGTCTGTTAGCAAAAACTAAAACCCAAAAAGTTCCTTTTAATAATATTTGAGTAGAAATCCATGCAACATATCACAGATATATCAGACACAGGGCTACCTGAGATAAAAGCATATAATTCAAGTACCAATCCATGGACAGGAAGAGTGAAAGATATCTACTGGTATATTTTTCCAATAATTCTTCTACTTCAACTCCCACTAATATATCTTAGCCAGAGACATATGGAATGACAGTGGAATAGTCTCCAAGTAAAAAAATCTAGTGACTTCCACAAAACTGGCCCTAGGTAAATTTGTAGTAAGTGAAGGCAGGTATGACTTCACTGCTCGGAGACCTGTGCAGGCACACGGGATCCTTTACACAGAAGGGACCTGCACTTGGCTTAACACTCCGCTTTTACTGTCTTGAAATTATTAATGACTTCTGAACAAGATGCCTCATATTTAAATTTTGCTCTGGACCCCAGAAATTATGTGGCTGGTCCTTGTTGAAGGTAACACTGTTTATCAATGGTACAATAAGTTAAAAAGAAAAAAAAAGTGAGTTTAAAAAAATATATAGGAACCCATGTCTTCACATTGCGTTACTTTTTAAATTTTGTTTCAATGTAAATGTTTCCATGAGTAATATTTCCTCATGAACCAATACAGGAAAGCAGTGGTCACCCATTCTCAGCTGTTCATATGTGTATGACATTTAATTGTCACTTGTTTAAAATGCATCCAAGTGACATAAGGCAAACACTGGTCAAGTCAGAGGGGAAAAAAAGGGTTTTCTTTTTGGTGGGTGGAGTAAAATATAGCTTCTGTTCCCTCAGCAGTAACCTACCATCAAGTAGATGAGAAATTATATTAATTGTCAGCTGAAACCAAAATTCATGGGAAAGAAACTGAGGAAAGGAATTTTTGACATTAAGATATTAGGGAAAAATATATTTTATAGGTATTTTACATTTTTGTATTTTGCAAAAAACGTTTTGTAAATCTCATATCATTGTAAAAATGATTCTCTGAGAAGTGAACAAAATTTTAATAAGAAGCAAATTTTTCAAGCACATAAAACAACACTTCTTTAAAAAGATTTCCCAACATACACACAAATGAAATATTTAAGCTGGATTTCAGGGCAAAAAAAAAAAGTTTTAACCTTGGGCTTTCATATAATAAATCATGCATTCTACTTTCAAGATGTATCAGTTTCAAAAATGATTGGAAGCAGTGATACTATAAATGCTCTGTGAAAGTCATAGTAGCAAAAATATGAGCAAACACATCCATTTATAAATACATTTAACATAAATACATCTGAATTGAAATTCTCCTGTGGATTTACTGCTTCTGATAGACCCTGAGACAACAGCCTACCATATGCAATGTTAGGCAAAGTGTCAATATTCAAATAACCAGACAAGAAGCAGACTTGTTGCATAAACTATGTAAATATTATTAACAGATAGTGCCTCATGATAGCACGTGTTTTGATGGCTCCTGATCACCTATCTTTCCTGCGCCTTCAGTCTCTTAGCTGAGGCTATCCTGTCAACAGGTACCTTACGGATGTGCAATACTAACACAGCGCATCTGAGAGGCACCTGTGTGCTGCCGGGAGAAAACGGAACAAACCCACCTGCTTTTCAGGGTCTTCAAACTTACCAGCCCAGTTTATCTTGACTGTATTCTTGCCTGCTCCTTATTTCTACTAACTGTGCACATCTTTTAGTAAATAAACATCCCTCAGCTAAAACTGCCAATTAAATGATACTATCAAGAATATCAAAAGGATCAGTAATCAGCAACAATGCTGACTCAGCTATGCTTGAAATTCTGCCAAAAGTTAAATGAAAAAGTGAATGATAAAAACTCGAGTTTAAAAGAAAGAAATATAATGAGAAACTCCAACCAGGAAAAGTATTTGCTACACAGGCCACTTTTTTTGTAATCTCTAGAAAAATAACTTTCATTTTTAATAAACAAAAATTCAGGTAAAATCCGTGTGTGTGTGTGTGTGTGTGCGTTCAATGATGGGGAAATAATTTTTCAACTTGCAGTCTTCCAAGTGGTACCCAAACATAATTTCTGACTTCAATTATTTTAATAAAACATGAACTTCTATACTTCAATAGCAGAAAATTATATTAAGTTTTTTAAATCTAGAGAAGAAATAATCATTTTCTGGACCATTTGTTTATTCTGGTTTATCAGTGACTCAAGAAAAAAAGCAGATATGCTAATTAATCAAGTTTTATCGATCAGTACCATAGTCAATATTTCAGAAATGTCTGGAGAACATTTTCTCTCAATCAAAAATTTATAAATCAATGTACATTTCTGGTAATTAAATGTATTAGCTCTACAACCATGAACGTGGTACTTTATAAAAGAAGTATTTGAAATGTGTATTCAGAACATATTGGTCAAAGATAAAACAGTAAAGATTTCTGTCAAATCAAGGCTCTAAGAACAAACTAGAAAGTTCAGAACATGAAAGCCTTCATTTGTTTCAGATACACCTACTAATTCTGTAGATTTTTGATCATTGAAACTGATTACTTAATTAGGCAATCATTCAGGGCATCCAAATACAGACAGAAACAGGGAAGCATCAGCATGGCCATCTTCATCTTGAGGGGGAAATTCTGAAAAATGTTGCAGATGCTCAAACTTTCTGTATCTGTCCCTATGCGTAAGCTAAGCAAGACACTAAATTCTAAAAGGCGACAACCCAAATTTCAGGGAAGAAAATAATCTACCTATGATTAAATCACTCCTTTAGCTTTTCATGCGGCTTAAATTTTAAACTATCTTAGAAATACCAAGTAATAATGCAGATTGCCTCTATGGATTCTTGGAAATGCTGCTTCCTTTCTCTTCTCTGGCTTCATCCTCTTTTATTATCTAAAAGTAACTAATGAAATTTCTGCTCTCTTGTATGTCTACCAGAAGTACCTGTCTACAAAAAGGTTTTCAAACTTCTTGCCTAAGATGAACCAAAACAACAAGAACAGAAAAGATTTTCTATTAGGGAGAGAAAACAGGCATTACTTGAAACTCAGCTGCAGGAGACTTAACCCTAACTAGAGAAAAATAAACCCTACATTTTCACTCAGAAGATATCTGAAACAATGTTAAGAATCTCACTGATTCGGTACAGTCAGAAGGAAAGATGTTCCTTTAAAAAAAAAAAAAAGACATTTCTAGACATAATTCAAAAAAGACCCCATAAACTGTCTTTTTAAGAGAGAAGAAAAGCAAGTCAACTCACAAATACAGCTTCCAAACAGAAGTGTTACCCTCTTCCAGGAAAACAACAATGAGATTTTATTACCCTGCTATGATTCTTTCATTTCAGACATGATTAATTAGCAAGAATTACACTTCTCACAACTCCCACCACACTCTTCTCTGCTTATTTGGTGACAGACTCACATGAAATAACAAGTAGCCACCACCGGTAGAGAAGTATCCAAAAACTCTGTTTCAGAGGAGGAGCACTTATTTCCTATCTTTGCCTCCAAACTGAAGCAGGCTGCTTTTAACTGCTGTCACAAAATGCTGTGTGGTTCTCTTTTTTTAAAAAAAAAATCTTGGTCATTTTCTCAACAATGCCCTTCAAATTTTGAATAATGCATACAACACATTCAGTATTCAAGAATACATGACATGTTTAATCTGATACCTCTATTTTTAAACTGAAATTCCAAAGGACTCCTGGGTCCAAGTGGTTTATATTGATAACCATTCACATGCACAATTAATAAACAATAGAAGATGATGCGTGCAAGGCTGTTTGGGGACATGGCTTTTAGAAGAAAAATGTTTCTTTCCCAAATAAAAGCTAATTTGTCACTAATATAATGAAGAGAGGAAACAGGAATGAAGGAGTCAAAAGGAGGAAGAAAGGAAGAGAATGACTCTAAAATTTGAAAGAGGGAAAAACTCTGACTGCACTTGTGTTCTTCCAAAATACTCTTTCAAAATAATTTTCCTTTTGAACAATCAATTTTCTAAATGTCCATGTGAACCTAGAAGTCAGCCATACCAGAATATATCAGAAACATCTACTTCAACAATTATCAATTTATAAAGACTGCAATATATCCACTTTAGTCTTTCAACTGTTATACCCAGAAAACTTCACATATAGTATAACACTAATAAATAGATCTTGTTGGTTCCAGGAAGCCTTTAAAAAAAAAAAAATCTATCCTGGTCAAAATATCTTTGCTTTTTTTTTTTTTCTGTTGTATTAAATTTAGGATCAAAAACATCAAAGCAGCTTCCACCTCGGACCTAACTTTTAGAGGATCAATGTGACAAGGCAGTCCCTGATAGATGTTTCTCTTGATAAACGACTTGTTCAAAAGAGACATTGTAGCTTTCATTTCCTGACCACAACACACTTTTAATTTGCAACAGCAGAGCTGCCAGAGTGTGAGCACTTGTCCACTTTCTAGCCTTTTAGGTTGGGATCTCTGCTTCCTTTAGACCACACATTTGAGACAAACAAAACCTAAAAATAATCAGAGTAACAGAATCAGACAACAGGAGCCACTAAAGCTACACTGAACACAGGCTCTACTTTGTGTATATGCATATCCACTCTGCCCCTAAAACCCAAAATCTAGTGCATGATAACAGGCTTCTAAGTGAACATCCTTTGCACATCGGGCATTTAAACACACAGGGAAATAAATTATGTGACTGTTATTTAATAGTAAGCAGGGACTTGGAGGGAGCAATTTACACACTTCAATCTGCTATTAAATGTCATGAATTATATGATTGCCTATGCTATCATGTTTTTTACATATTATTGCAATGATTATTATTACTACTACCCAGAAATCACATCTAAGTATCAGTGCCGTGAACAGTCAAACCATGCAATTTCTGCTCTCAGCACATTGTCCGAGCTCCGATTTAAAATTTATAAATGTAATATCCTCCTCATCACAGGCAGCAGCCCAATCTGCTCTGAATATATATTACAGCTTTAACATCACAGAGGGAAATCGCCCATCTGGCAATCCCATTCGCTCCAACAGCTCCGGGGGAAAAAAAGCTGTGCTCTCTCCTCCTTAAAACATTTCTCAGGGCAAATTATGTGCATCTAAAATAAACAGTCTTCTTATTGATCGCTTCAAAGTCAACAAGTTCCAAATGCAAAATTCAATCAAATCCTTCCTATCCTATCGTGAAAGAGTGGTGTGTGTTCAGCTCTACTGTAGTCACCAGAGCCCAACCAGAAGTGTGTGTCGCGCAACGGGTCCTCAAGTCCCTTTCCCCGCATTCACATTTGTGTTATGAGAAAGCAAGGACCAGGGCCACAATCCAGACAGCTTACTGGCAGTTTTGCCCCCTGGTATTTCTTTCTTTCATATTCTCTCCTCCATCCTTTCTCCCTTTTCAGGAAGAATTCAGGATTATGGCAAAAGCAACAAACCAACAACAACAACAAAAAAACCACAACAGTTGAAAGTGAACATAGCTTTTGGTTATGCAAAATACTTTAACATCTTTCTGTTGTTGTTCCCTCTTAGTCTTAATTGAATATCACCAAGTGTGCACATGGCACGGCCACAAGAGCTATTGAAAACCCCCTCTCACTCTATTTAACTGACCTTTTTTTTTTTTTTTTGTAAAGAAAGAGGAAAGAGCGATTTCAAATGAAGTCAATTTCAGTGCCTGATTATTTAATTCTGTCACAGGTTAAAAGTAAAAAGCGCTGACAAGCAGACAAGTGAATGGCAAGGGAAAAAAAAAAAAAAAACAGCCACGGTTCCTTAAAAGGCATTAAGGACTTTGAGCAATCAAAAAATATATTTTATTCTCATGTAAGATACCCCTTCACTCATTCATCGCACCCCAAGAAAAGCCACACTCGGAAAAACAGATTACTCCACAAAGTGCAATCACTGAGAGAACACATGATCAGCCTGCATTAATATATTGAGAAAAATAAACCAAGAAAATTCTCATCCAGTCTTGTGTGTGTACATATATACTTTGATTAGTTAGCAATCTCCCCCCACACACACGCCCGCCCTCTTTACCCAGCCCCCCTCCCCTCAAAAAAGCCCTTGGAGTTTAACTAATTTACATACCATTTGACTTCAGTAGTTATATAGTGCATCGCTAGTAACATGCAACTTTGGGATTACAGCTAAAACTGATAAAAGTAGACTCAAGCAATATATTAATCAAAACTGAAATATATAAACAAATGATAGCAAAAGCAAAAAAAGCAAGGTGACAGATTAAAATAAACATACATATATATTTAAAGGAATAATACATTTATATATATATATATATATATCATTAGCCTCTGCTTCCCAAGCAGAGTCTTCTCTGGTTTTATCATGCTATTTAATTTGTCTTTCCTATTTAGATGCAAAGGAAGTAAATTCCAAAACTGACATACCATAAACACTGGTGCTACTGATCATTTCTTGCTGGCAGCACAAAAAGCTGAATTGGATTTCTCACAAGCAGGAATTCCAAAGGTTGCTTTTCATTAAAGCCACTTTTCCTCTCAGCTATCAAATGTCACTGCCTTGAAACGTGGGCCCTTTCGTCAGGTATTCATTTAACCTACATGCATATAATTAAGGGGGAAAGCAACATCAACAAAAAGGGGATCTCAGATCACAGGAGAAGAAAGAAAGGAAAAAAAGCACAGGACCAGGAATGCAAGTCCATGTCAATTTCACTCACTCCCATTGAAACTAACAAGAGCTCCGGGGAGGACTGTAATAGGATCAGTGGATTGTATATACCATTAAATTATACATCTTTCTCTCCCGTTCCTTGCCAACAATACGCCCACCACGCTGTACCCCTCTAAGATGATGTGCTTACATTTTTCTGCAACCGATCCCCTGACATTTTTCTCGTTCCCCCAGCCCCAGGATTGTAATTTAACCTCAACTTTTTGTGTGTGTGCAAGATTCTTATTTACACTTCTTATTTACTTAGAAGTTAGTTCCCGAAGAAAGTCTAGCCCCACCCTACGGCTCCGCTTTTTTTTTTTTAATTTCTGAAGTCAAAAGATAGTGATAAGTAAGCCCACTAGAGCGACACGCGAGGTTCTTGCAATCGCGAACTCTTAATCCCACACTACAGTTAACAACGATTAAGCAGCAAAAATATGCATTATAATGTTTCGGGGCTACTTTGTACCGAGAAATTAGACAGCAGGTTGGCTTACAGAACAGGAACGATTGCAAATTAAATTTAATGTTTACGGCACAACTCGAAGATCTCTTTTTTATTACGGTCTTGGACCTATCTATATTCTTTAAAAATAAAACAAAAACAAATTTAAACAGATGGTAGCAAACTACGAAGCTCTTCTTACCTGAACGCGCGGAGCGAGAACCCGTAGGTTAGCGTAGCATCGATCCGATGTGTTTGCTGATGAATGGAAGCGAGGGTTAAGTGAAGGTGCCTATGATTTGAAATCATTCCAAGTTTTTGAAGGGAAGACGGACTGCAGCCTCTGCCATGTTGGAATTTCAAACCCAAAACAGCTGCTTGGAAGGAGCCAGCATGCCAGAGGCTGGGCGCAGGCGCAGAGCGCCGCCGAGCCAAATTCAAATCACTTTCACACTAAGAGCCAAAGATCAGTTTTCAAAGGAGAGAGGGAGAAAGAGACGGAGGCTGCCGCGAGGGAGAGAGGACGGGAGGCAGTGGCGAGAGGCGGGCAGTGGCGAGAGACGGGCAGCGGGAGGACCGGGAGGGAGAGGGAGAGGCGCACGGAGCCCGCGGAGCTGGAGGGGGAGAAAGGGAGGCGGGAGGCGAGCGGGCGAGCGAGCTCGAGACGCGCCAGAGATTCATGGGCAGGGAGGGCTCAATGGCCGCGCCGCGCCGGCCGGCCGGCCGCTCGGGTCATGTTACACGGCCGGGGCCGCGGCGGCCGCCCAGCCTCGCCGACGCGCTCCCGCGGCCCGGAGGGGGCCCCGAGGTCATGATTACGCGCGCGGGGACCCGAGGCTCGCCCTGCCCCGCGCGCTCGGGCGGCCCAGCCCCAGGAGAGGGGCGCGACGCCTCAGGGGGGAAGGGGCTTCGCTTTCCCACGCGTGGCCAGCCAGCCTTGCAGGGCTCCGGACCAGGGCTGCGGCGCTCCGGGCCTCTCGACAGCTGCGGCCCGTCCACTTCTCCCCACCCCTCTCCACGACTCCGCGAGCCGGACAAGCTTCTGGCCCTGAGAGTCGGAACCTCACCCGCACCCTCCCCCTGGGCTCCCCTCGCCCCGGCCCCGGCCGGAAAATGACTTTATCCGCGAAGAAGAGGCAACTTCGGGGGAGACATCCGCATTCACCCAGCTCCCCTCCCCCGCCTCGCCGGGAATAAATAAAATCCTAAGTGTCTAGGTGTGCGGTCCCCTCTCGCGCTCCCGGGCTCCCCTCCCTACCTCCCCCAGGCGGCTCGGGCAGGGGAGAGCAGCGCCCGTGGGGCCCCGGCGCGGGCTGCTGCGCGCGGGCACAGACGCTGGGCTTCTGCTTTCCCAACCCCCCTCTACGGAGCGATCCGGGACCCAGGAGTGGGAAGAGAGTAGGGGCTTTGTAGTGCTGGGAGCTCAGGAAGAATGAAATGTGCAGTTGAGTGTGTTGCTCGCATCCCAGGGAGCAGTGCAGTGCTGATTGTCTGGTGCTGAGATCGCCTTTTGTTCGGAACATAAGGTTTAAGAAACACACACACGTTTTCTGGGGTCTCTTGTTAGATGTAAATGCGCTGCATCCAGACGCTTACTATGCAGCGTAAGCTCAGTTGGTTTACTAATCACCCCGCCCCACCCCCAAACAATCAGGATCGTTTCAATGGGAACCTCATTCAGACTTCTAGGCTGAGAGTATTGCCTTCAACCTATTTCATTCTAGACTAGCCAACCATCCAACTGAGATAATAAAGCAAACAATAACATTTGATCATGATGTCTACGAGATAATGTGCCCGGCAAAGTTCTTGAGGAATTGTAATGAGAAAGACAGTGAGTTGGGCTAATCATTTCTCTTCGTTTTCATTAAATGTGACTTTAATAGATAAATGGTGAGTTTATACTTTGGCCTGGTGGACATCCAGTCGGCTGGGTTTCAACTAAGCTAAGAACGAAAGGGGCAAATTATATATTCGTCCACGAGCCCATCAAGCTGAAAATGTTACCTTTGAAGGTTGCGCAGGAAAATGTACTTGTTTAGGACTGGCCCTCCTCAGAACAGTGTTCGCTTTCCCCAGCTTTGCTGCTGTGGATTTAATAGACTAAATTGCAGCTCTCCGGATGCTGAAAGGCAGGTCTTAAAAAATACCAAATATATACTTTGAAATTAATTTCATTCTCCTTTTATGATTTTTCCAACTAGTGAATGGAAGCATTTAAGTAACACAATGAAAAAGGAAAATTATTTTAGTTACATCTAGGCGGATAACAGAATTTAGAAGACAAAAAAAAGTGATTCAAGATCTTAACAAATATTTCTAAAGCATGAGATTTCTATTTGGAATGGATTTGACCTTTCTGCACATTAAAAAAAAAAAAAAAACCTAGGCTTCAAAATAAAACAGAAGAACTTTATTCTGTTGTAACAGAGAACACTGGAACCCCTTTAGTTATATTTTACAAGATAGCTTTGAAAATGATATTATGGAAAATTGTTCATTGGATTTCACCACAAAGAAATAAATGTAGGGAAATATCTGTGGGTCACTGTTGGGTTGAGTACAGATGAATTTAAAAAAGAACTGTGAAGAACTCATGATTTCAGTTATTGCCCATTTGGGGAATGGCAACCAGAAGTTTTCTGGACACATGGCAGATGCTCTGTGTGATTCAGGCGAAACTGCTCTTTGTTAAAAAAAAGTTCAGAACTCATCAACCTTTAACACGAAATTCCTAGTATTGAATTTATAGTTTCCTTTGCAAATCAAGCTTTTAAGTAAGATATAGAAAGAATAACTTCTGAGTACAAAAACAATGTATTTTGATGATAGACTTAAAGCAACTTACTTGCAGTATCAGAAACATAACCCCTACTCTTTAAAAAGGGGGGAGAAAATGGTGTGTTTAGCAAGAGTTTATTACCAGATCATAATGAATACCTCCACACATGTGTGAAATAAGCATTATAAAATCCATCATTCAACATACAAGTGAATACAATTCATCTTGGAAACAAAAAATGGTAAACTATTTGAAAGAGTACTGCACATATTTACACAGTTTCAAAATGACATACTACTCCAGGGGAAAAACCTTACATGATAGAATATATATGATGCAATTTGCGTGACTAATAAGAGCCACATCAAAGTGGACTTTGTCATTACACTACTTCCAATATTCCTTTTTCTTTTAGGTGTGAGCAGAAGCTGCTGTTTTTCCAGTTACTTGAAGCAAAGGAAAATAGACTTTGTGTTTTACACAATGTATTGTTTTGTTTCCAGTGTTCACAGTTTGTTGTGATGAAACTGTTTCTGATGATATGGTGTGATTAAACAGTCACCATCTTTTACCTACATTCATCTTTAAAACTTTTACTCCAAAGAATGTTTCTGACATCCAGCTCTATTGTCTGCACATATTTTATGGAACTTTTCTTGTGACAACATGAGAATTAGAAAATGACCATTTAAAGGGAGTTGATTCAGGGAAAAACTGACTGAACTTATTTTTTTTCCCATTGCATTACCCAATTGCCTAATTTTCTGTCATTGGTTTCCTTTTTTTTTTTACAGACATTAAAATATAATAAATTTTATAATGACAAACATCAATTTCTAATACATAATATATTCTCACTTGGACTTCTCAAGAAAATTCAAAGAAAAATAAGCATAACTATTATTTTCCTTCAGGACTCCCTGTGTGTGTGTGTGTGTGTGTGTGTTCTCAAACTAATTCAGAGAATTCTACTCTTTCCTTGTTCTTGTTCTCAAGATAATATAAGCAACAATAGCAAAAGTGAAGAGTGATATTGTTTGTAACTGTGCAGGTGACCATATGCTTGTCTACACTGGACTAAGGCTAATATGAGCTCAATTGGACACAGAGATGTACTTTACCTATTTGATGGGAGAGGAAAGGGAAGAAAAAAAATCAGCATAGGCAGAAAAGAGAAGGTGGAAAAGATGAATGTGAGAGATGAGGGTAACAAGATGTTTAGTTTGGAGGGCTATGATGTATAGTGTTTCATAAAATGACAAACAGTTCAATCTTTAAATTACATAATCAGAGACACAGAGAGATATCTTCCATTAGCTAGTCCACTCCTTAAATTGCCACAATGGCCAGGACTGTGCCAGGAGTTTCATCTGGGTCTCCCATGTGGATGCAAGGGCCTAAGCACTTGGGTCATTTTCTGCTGCTTTCCCAGGTACATTAGCAGGGAGCTGAATCAGAAATAGAGCAGGCCAGGATTCAAATCGGTGCCCATATGGGATGCTAGTGTTGCAGGCAGAGGCTTTACCTGCTATGCCACCAACCCCTAAATGCTATGTTTTTAGTTTCAAATTTAAGCATTAAATATTTTAATGAAACATGGACATAGTATTATCTTCTTCCAAGCTACTATGTTTCAAAAAATATTGTAGGACTTAAGCAGTCATTGATGAAATTTAGACCTTTTTCATATTGCCCACAAAATCTAAAGTAGGTCTTAACATAATACAAATTAGTGACACAATAATTCTTTTAATTATTCTCTAAAGTTGAATTTTCTTTTGCGGGCCATCATTTGTGCTTCAACTGTAACTGCTAAGAAGCAAAGCTGGTGAAAACCTGAGCCTCATTGAGTAAAATCACTCAATTTGTTCAGAATTACACTTGAATACAGGTGCTGTCAATTGGTATTAGAGTGGGCCATGTATCTCTTGTGTGATCTAGCCCCACAGCGGAGACAGACTTGAAATTCTGTGATGAGTTCACATAAGATGTTTTCTTGATTATACAGCAATGCTCTCTTCTGGTAATGGAAGGACTTTGTTTTTCATTCACAGATATTTGTAGTGTTTCATATACTTGATGCAACCCCATCTAACTTTGCACAGTTCTCATTTTTCTTCAGAAGGACATATTGAATACTTACTGTGGTTAAGAGTATTGCAGTAAAAATTTCAGATGATTTTTAAGAAAACTGACATTAGCATTGTGTGGTTGGAATCAAAAAATATAGCTGAAAGTGAATGTTGTAAGTACACTTAGAGGAGAGTTGTGTCCAGGAGAACATACGGGTTCCTACATGAGAGAATGGGCAGTTTTCTTAGACTTGTTGTTTCAATTTGTTATGCTCCAGGGCCAATAAAACCACTTGGAGTTTGTACCAGAGTTTCTCCCCTCTGTGCCTTGCTCGTCACTGTGCTCCCTGTCTGGCTGTCCTTTCCTCTTGTCTTCTGTGAGCTCACTGCCCTACAACACCCAGCTTTTACATCCTCTGTAACTTCACATCATTGTAAAAGCATCCTTTGTGTTTGACTCCTCAATAGCTTACCTGCTTCTTGAGGGTAGGCAAACACTATAATTTCTATCATTGGTTTATGTGCTGTTGTTTTGTTTTCTGCCCCAGTTCCTAAATTAATAGCAATAATTCCCAATAAATATTTACTGAAGACATTAATGTGTTGATGTGCCGAAGAAATAGCATGAGTAAAGGCAGACCAAAAGGAAATTTTAAGGACAGGCATTTAGACTGTGGTTAAAACTCCCTCATCTCATATGGGGGTGCCTAGGTTTGATTCCAGGTTTCTGCCAATGTAGACTCTAGGAGGCAGTAACTATGTCTCTAGAAATTGGGTTCCTGTCACCCACATGGGAGGCCAGGATTGAGTTCCAGCCTTGCAGGCATTTGGGGAGGGAATCAGCAGATAGAGAGACTATGGGAGTCTTTGCATGAAAACAACATATAATATACTTTGGTTTTCCTTGCTTTACAGTTACAAAATAGGAAATAAAGATGAAAATGCTAACCGAGGATATTTTGCACAGGAAGTTTCTTTGAGTCCCTGCTTGAGATGTTTGTAGTTTAGTAGGTAGGTAGCAGGGAGTCCTGCAAGGTTTTAAAGCAAGAGATTCACTTGGGCTGAACCCTACTTTAAGAAAATAGAGCCCACAGAAATGGGAACAGGGAGACCAGCTAGAAAGTTATTGCAATGGTCTATCATTTTCAGGTCCCTCAAGCCGTCAATCCTCCTTGGAGGGTTGGGTGATATGCTTCTTTGCCTTTTTTATAGATGGTCTATTTGTATTGATTGCTCAATACTCCACGTTCATTTTGTAATATTACAAAATGTCAGTGTGTTAAAAGGCATTCATTTAATGTCAAGGATATAAAAAGGGACCTACATTGGAATTGAATTTTTTTCCTTCAACCTGAACATGGTTTTTCTATTTCTTGTTCTGCTCTCCCCTCCGCACCACCCCCCCCCCATTACTATTTTACAATTAGTTCCACGCAGACTGTGCTTTTAGCTTAGAGGATACTTCATTTTCAAGAGAAGCAGTTTCTGAATGTGAGAAAAGTTCCTCCCTGGAGTATGTTTGAGCAAGCACAATAAGCAAAGTAAGTTTGTTTTTATATACTGAATAAAAATGTAGATGCACATTTCCTTCATTTAAAGTATATTAAGGTTTCCTAAACAGGGTTTTTAATTCATTTAAAACAGCATTAGGCTAGGTGGGCTGTTGGTGCTTTGAATTAATGTGCAAGCTGTTAATCTCCGTAGACCTGGATTTAAAATTAGACAAAGCAATAATTAGTTTGGCACCATCATTTCACTACCCAGAGGGTAATAATGTAGGTCATAAAATACTACAGCCTGGCACAAGCGTTTTTTTTTTTTTCTTTTTGTACAAAACAAGGATCTAGTATTAGATGGTGTGAATATATATATATATATATATATGATTTCACTGGGAAGTACAATGGCTTAGCTTTTGATGTATGTTTCATTCTTCCTAAAGAGACCTAAATTCAGAAATTCTTATCATGTTTTCCTGGTTTAAGCTGAGTCTTTCCTTTCTAAGTGATACAAAGAAATCTTCATAGCTTTCCTCTCAGTAGCTGCTTTTCCCATGTAATATTTTTTCCATACAGTATTTATCCATTCGTCACAGAATTAAGATCATAATTGGTATTATGCTCTGATTTTGTCAATAGTATTCCTCCCACCAGTTTGTCTTCTTTTTAATTATAAGAAGGATACACTGTAAATATTTTTTTAACATATAAAAGTGTTGCATTCAAGTAAGTGCTTACCATACATACCTTGATTTGTTTTCATGGCAAATGACTACCGGCAATATCAATAATTCAAGAACAGAAACAATGAAAATACAGAGGAATTGCATTTGGATACTTCTTCCTGTCAATCATCCTTGCCAGATTCCTATTTGAACATTCTGAAAATCAGGAAGACATCAGGTTTAGCCTTAAGTATGAGTAATAGTTTTCTCCTCCTTACACTGCTCACCCCAACTGAGCTTTTAAAGCACAGGTATCTTGGGTATCCCTATATATGTAGCTTAATATTTCAAGCTATGGAAATAATGCTTTAATATTGAATTGGAAACATATTTCATACAATATACATGCACAGACTTTCTGCTTTACATAAAGCAATATGCAAGCACCTGTTTGTATCTATAGAGAGTGTTCAATGTATTAGATGAGTACATTCACAAATCATTTAAGTTGAGCTTTCAAGTGATGTGAGCCACTGATACAAACTTGCTAATGATAATTATAGAACTGATGCTGATTTAGTCATTTCAAAAAAGCCACGGAGGCATAATTAGTGTCTGAATGGCCTCAATATTGCATTATTAGGAGGCTAGGGTGAAACTTGAAATGAGAACATCAAGGCTGATAAGAGAAAAGAAAACATGAAATACATACATAATTCATTCTGAGATATTATAAAGGTTTATAACCAGAAACAATAATTTGCAGAAAGCATCTCATGTACTGGAGCCAACTGCAATCATTTGGTCAACCTGTTAAAGATCAAATAGTATATTCTTAGCTATTCTCAGTGGTGTCTTTGTAATAAAGTAGCAGCAAACAGACATTGTTTGCTTCTGGTCACTTTTAAAGAATGTTCAGTTTATCAGCAGGGACTTTAATCTCAACCTTAATAGAGTACAAAAGCAGTCTTGTTCCCCTGCTTCTCTCCTTAGGCCACAAGACATGTGGTTTTTTTTAAATAAAAAAAGAGAAAAATAAAATTCTCCTGAGAGCACTAAATACTATGTTATTTCTCAGAGAGTCATTTCATTCACCTTTATTTCCTCAATGCTTTTCTTTTCTCCTTCTTGTTGATACGGAAGTGCTCCCCCATACTTCACAGTGATTCCAGGCATGAAGACACACAGAGTATCTGAGAACTATCCCATGCCTTGGCTCCCTGCCGGGTCAGTCATTATCAGGTGACCTGGCATGTTGGTTGACTCCACGATTACAACTGATGAGCCTACAAACTGATGTTTACTACTTTCTTCTGGTAGGGAGCTCCAGATATGAACCAAGTGACTCCCGAATCAAGTAAAATAGAAATAGACTGTTAGCCATTCTTTCTAATTAGCATAGGTACAAGTAATCATCTTTAACTATAATCATTCTGCTATTGAAAATGTCTGATTCCAATGGGATTGTCGTTGTTATTATCAGTTTCCCAAAATGACAAGTTTTGTATTGTATTACATGGAGACACCTTAGTGGCAATTTAATAGGTATCATAAATATTGTTCTTTGTCCTTCATTTTTCCAATGAGGCATCATACCTATGGAACAATTGTATTTCTAACTATCTGGGTGAAGAGAGCCTATTGTTAACCAGGATAGTAGTTATGAAAGAATAGGAGGAAGGAACCCTTGGATATAGGTGTTGTTATTATGTAGATTAAATAAGTTTTAGAGGGCCAAACTATAATCGCTCAAGTGTCACAGCCAATTAATTTAATTTCAAACATCAACTTATTTACTACTGTCTCTCCACCCATCATAGTACCCGGAAAACACTGAAGGTTAACTCTTTCCCTTGTAAATGTAGAATCTTCAATCTGCACTCACATAGTGAGACTGATGAGAATAACAGATGGCTAGGGTTGTTTGGTTTGGTTTGGTTTGTACTGACTACAGGAGGTTACAGGGTCTTTCCGTACCTCCATTTCCAAATTTATAAATGGAGGAAGCAAATTCGTGACTTTCAATAAGGCTATGTTTGGTTAGAAGCAAGAGAAAGAACAAGACAATAACTCATTGTTCAGTGGTTCAGCAGGACAGTTCTGAAGTTTCTGCTCTATTATTGAAGATTTTGGCAATATTTGCTTACAATTACAGGTGCCACAGCTTCAGATGAGATGAGACTGTATGCAGTGGGGGAAGAGAATTGCTATCCTACCACACGTCTTCTGATTTCTAAGGGAAGCCATTTCTCAAGCCATCAGGCTATTTACTCTTAACATTGTTGGGTCACATTTTTGTTCTTAAACCAAGCTTGGCAAGAGGCGTATGACTGGCTTAGACTAACTATAAATCATCTCCACTGCTGGGAAAGGAGTCATCAGTTGATAAAACACAAATGCAAAAACAAGGAACAGAACTGATGTTGGTGGTGGTGACGGCATTTGTAGAATGGCACCCTGCACAGTTTCTGGAATCCCATTTTTCCCATGTTTATTTTTGGAAGTGGTGCCCTCTGGACTTGTTGCTTGCACAAATGAAATGATTGAACATTGAAACCTATTTCTGTACAACAAGTAAAGTATAGTATGTTTGCTATATTTCCCAGTGCAACTATCTGAGTATGGTTTGGTTTTCATAATTTAACTTAAATCTTTATTTTGAGAATGTTATTTTCCTAAACATTAATGTCTCATAGCACAAGTATGAGGCCAACATTTCCAAAAGACTCAGGACTCTGGGATGTGGAAGCCATTATTCCCAATATTTATTAAAATGTTTATGTGCTGGCCGGTGCCGCGGCTCCTAGGCTAATCCTCCGCCTTGCAGCGCCAGCACACCGGGTTCTAGTCCCGGTCGGGGCGCCGGATTCTGTCCCGGTTGCCCCTCTTCCAGCCCAGCTCTCTGCTGTGTCCAGGGAGTGCAGTGGAGGACGGCCCAAGTACTTGGGCCCTGCACCCCATGGGAGACCAGGAGAAGCACCTGGCTCCTGCCATCGGATCAGCGATGTGCACCAGCTAATCCAATGGCAGGAGCCAGGTACTTCTGGTCTCCCATGGGGTGCAGGGCCCAAGGACTTGGGCCATCCTCCACTGTACTCCCTGGCCATAGCAGAGAGCTGGCCTGGAAAAGGGGCAACCGGGACAGAATCCGGCGCCCCAACCGGGACTAGAACCCGGTGTGCCAGCGCCGCAAGGCGGAGGATTAGCCTAGTGAGCCGCGGCGCCGTCCATCGAAGATTTATTTTCAATTAACTTTATACACATAAGACTAACCCTGCACTAAGTAAAAGTTTAACAAATAGTATGGGGTAAAAAAAAAAAAATCAAAATCATCCCTTCCCAAAATGTCAATTTCACTTCTATAGATTACTTTTTAGGTGTTCTATTAGTTGCCACAAATCAAGAAGAACATATCGTGCTTGTCTTTTTGGTACTGGCTCATTTCACTAAGAATAATGCAAACATCAACTTTTGAAAAATGTTTAAAATAGTAAAGGTTTAGGTGTTGTATATGGGCAATACGATCAGTACATGGTAAATGACTGAATCAATGAATGGAATTAAATCCACCTTGAGTAGAAATCGCTGCAGAGCAAAGATTAAAGTATTTCCTATAGTTTAGTTAGCCATGTCTAGCTCTTTGGAAAAAAAGAGTGAATGTTTTTAGAAATGTATCAAAAAGGATTTTAGATGCATGTTATTGTACCAGAAAAGAAGGAAAACATTGGGCCACGTTAATAAGTTCACATATTAAAATGGAAGATTTTAATGAAAGGTTTACCCTTTTACCTATGATGATGATAACACTTTATAAGTGTCACATCACTATATAGATAAACAGTAAAAAAATTCTTTCATGTTATATAATTTTTTTTTAAAGACAGAGTTAGACAGTGAGAGAGAGAGAGAGAGAGAGAGAAAGGTCTTCCTTTTTCCGTTGGTTCACCCCCCAAGTGGCCGCTACAGCCGGTACTGTGCCGATCCAAGGCCAGGAGCCAGGTGCTTCCTCCTGGTCTCCCATGTGGGTGCAGGGCCCAAGCACTTGGGCCATCCTCCACTGCACTCCTGGGCCACAGCAGGGAGCTGGACTGGAAGAGGGGCAACCAGGACAGAATCCAGCTCCCCACCCAGGACTAGAACCCGGGGTGCCAGCGCCGCAGGCAGAGGATTAGCCTAGTGAGCTGTGGCGCCGGCCATGTTATATAATTTTAATAGGACATTTGCCAGTGTTAAACTTCCAAAAGAAGAGGAGGAGGAGGAGAGTACAATAAACAGTGAATAATTTAAATTGTGTAAAGATGTGGCTTCAACTTTAAGAAATATACACTTTTATATTTGTTTTTAAAATAGAAATAATTCTTTTAATTACTATAATTACCCTTAAAAGCTGAGTAGTTGAAAGCCGTGCTTTTGTCAGATACTGTGGAATGAAGGTCATTTGTACTTCTGCTGCTATAGCAATAGTAACTTTCTTTCCTTATTCCATTTCCCTTTTTTTCCCAGAAATAAATCCCTTGATTTTTCCCTATAGCTAAACGTAAATCACACCTACTGTTATTGTTATAGTATTCCAAAAGATTGATATTGGCTATGTGTCAAAGAATGCAGTATCTGAGGACCAAAAAATGCAGAAACAACTCTAGTACATCCCAATTTAACTTTTTCTGAAATAAATTTCATAACTTTCCAGCCCCTGTTTCTTGTGTGGTGAAAGCAAACACCTAGCTAGTTCAAGATGATCTTATTATATTCAAATGCTCTCAGTCTCT
Organism: Oryctolagus cuniculus; assembly: GCF_051225735.1. Classification (NCBI taxonomy): domain Eukaryota; kingdom Metazoa; phylum Chordata; class Mammalia; order Lagomorpha; family Leporidae; genus Oryctolagus; species Oryctolagus cuniculus. The sequence continues at coordinate 77,750,655 of NC_142869.1, read as the reverse complement.
TTGGTGATGTACGATTAATTTATGAAGTTCCGTCTTCTCCTTCTCCTTCTTTTCCTCTGATGGATATACTAGGTCCTGTTTTGGATATAGAAGTTTGTGGTCCACAGCCATGTTCTGTCTTCAATAAGCTTTGATTCATTTTGCTCAATCTTGGTGCTTCAACCTCGACATCTGTGGTAAGTATATTTGGGTTTATTATTTTGTCTTCAGTTTGTGTGGTCCAAGTTACATTTGATTAACATGTCCCATCATATGTGTGCGTGTTTCTCTTGGTCTGCTGAAATTCTCTCAGCCTTTCTTTATCCCACTTTGTGGCTTCATAATTTTCGAGATATTTTTTTTCCCGTGTCATGCTTCATGTCTAGTCTTTGAGAATTGGTCCTTAGATCTAATCCTATAGGAATATGATGATGCTTCCTATTCCAAGGTGGCACCATAATTGACATAGGATCATTTAAAAAGAAAGGATGGAGGATAAAGACCCCATACCAATGGCTGAGCCCTATTCCTCTCTCCTTTTATGCCCGAACCTCTGTCCTTCCAATAATGTCTCCTTGCATCGTTTCTCCTTTCTCTAGTCAGATGGAATTTTAAATCTTTTCCTGTGTAGCAAAAATCATCTTTTATTTCATCCCTTATTCTTTCCAACACTTTTACATATGCTATAAACTCTGCTCATCCTAAGGCTTTATTTTTAATTTTTAAAAAACGTTTTCTCTCAAGGCCAGTGTTGTGATACAGTGAGTTAAGGCACCGCCTGTGACACCAGTATCCCAGATGAACACCAGTTCCAGTCTGGGCTGTTCCACTTCAGATTCAGCTCCCTGCTAATGCATCTGGGAAAACAGCAGAAGATGGTCCAAGTGCTTGGTCCTGGCCATGCACCTGGGAGACCTGAATGGAGTTCCAGGCTCCTGGCTGTTGAGATCATTTGGCCAACATACCAGTGGATGGAAAACCTTTCTCTCTCTGTCTCTCCTTCTCACCATGTTATTCTACCTTTCAAATAAATAAATAAAATTTTTTAAAAAAGATTAAAATAGTCCACAAAGTAATTTTTGAACATTGTCTCTCAAGATCCTTTGTCTTTTTAACTCTTTAAAAAATAAACCTCACAGTTCAGGTTCAATTTTTTTTTTTAAAAAATTACTTTCACCTTACTTGAAAAGCAGAGAGAGAGAGAGAGAGAGATCTTCTATTCACTGGTTCACTCCTCAAATGCCTGCAAGAGCCAAGGCTGGTCAATGCCAGGGCCAGGAGACTAGGACCCAATTTGGTCCTCTCAAATGAATGGCAGAGACCCAAATACTTAGGTCATCACCTGCTGTGTCCCTAGGTGTGCATTAGCAGGAAGCTAGATCAGAGGTGGAGCCAGAACTTGAACCAAGTCCTCCAATGTGGGATGCAGGCATCTGAAGTGGTGTCTTACCGCTGAACCTAAGGCTGTCCCCTTCCTTGTGCTTTTTAGTTTATTGAATCTTTTCTTCTTCCTTAAATGTGTAAATCCACACTTGGGAAATGAGTCATTTAGAATGGGGTGGAAAGGATAATAGACACAAAGAATACTGTAGGGAATGTCTAGGAGAAGGACTATCCGTTACATCTCAAAATAGGATAGAATTAACCTATCAGGGCTGGCGCTGTGGTGTTAAAGCATGACCTGAGGCGCTGGCATCCCATATGGGTGCTGGTTCGTGTCCTGGCTGCTCCTCTTCCGATCCAGCTCTCTGCTATGGCCTCGGATAGCAGTGGAAGATGGCCCAAGTTCTTGGGCCCCTGCACCCACGTGGAAGACCCGGAAGAAGCTCCTGGCTCTTGCCTTTGGATTGTCTTAGCTCCGCCTGTTGCGGCCATCTGGGGAGTGAACCAGCAGATGGAAGACCTCTCTCTCTTTCTCTACCTCTCTCTGTAACTCTGTCTTTCAAATCAATAAAATAAATCTTGAAAAGAAAAATTAACCTACCCTATGAGTATGATAGGTTGAAAGAAATCTTTCCAGAGAAAATCCTCAAATCCTCAAATCCTCAAATCCTCTGACAAACACAGTGAAGTATCAATCGCTCTCACATACTTATCCAACATGGTCCTCAGAGTGAATTGTTGGATAGTATTTCAGTCACAGAGCACAACTGAACATAACAACCATCTCATTATGTTTTCTCCATTTTATGCTGTTTGTTTCAGTGTTTGTATTTCCAACATCCTAAAAGTAATTTTTATGGATGAGCAATTTGTTGTATGTCATTCATTGACTCGGGCTTTTTACCTAACTTATCTCACATAATTTAAAGGAAGAGTTTCTAATATCAATTTTCGGGTAAGACAAATAAGTCTCCAAGAGAACAAATTGCACCAAGGAGAGGAATATAAGGTGTGACACAGCTAGCAATTCTACCCCATTCTACCTTCTTCTAAAGCCCTAGAAATTCTATCCTGACAAGCCTCTGTCCCTCTCACTTTCCGTGGTGGTGTCACTATGTCTTGCTGAACTTAATTTTAGTATGTTCATACCTAGAATCAGTGTCATGACTGCTAGGAAATTGCTCAATACTTTTCAGTTATGTTCAGGAAAAATTCCTCTTCCTAATTAAATTTGAAGTTACTCACTCAGGCTGTAAAGCCAGACTGAAACACTGTGTGATGAAGTTTGCCCTGCTTATTGTTGATTTGAACTGGTAGGTCTTGACTGTGTATATATATTTTGAAATGTTAACCCCTTATTAAATTGATGGAGAGACAGTAAGAGCAAATGTCTTTTTTTTTTATTCCATTGTTTTGGTTTGCTTGTTCATGATTCAAAGAAAGTGAATTTTTAAAAGAGATTTATTTATTATTTGTTTTGAATGTCAGAGTTAAAGAGAGAGCGATGGAGAGGCACAAATAGAGAAATCTTCTATCCGCTAGTTCATGGACCAGATGGCTGCAATGACCAGCCCTTGACCAGGGTAGCAGGTTACTTGGGCCATCTTCTACTGCTTTTCCCAGACCACTAACAGGGAGCTAAACTGGAAGTGGAGCAGTCAGGACAAGAAGCAGAGCCTATATGGGATTGCCCACATTGCAGGTGGTGCCTTCACCTACTATGCCACAATGCCAGCCTCACAATTTGTGCAATTTTTAATAATTACATTTTCATTTTTGGTTCTTTGACTAAGCTAAACATGATAGAAAATGAGGAGCACTTTTCTCAGATAGCTTTTCTGTACCGTCGTTTACTTTTTTTAATCTCCCTATTGCCTCTAATACTGACATTCTCTTAAGCTATAGCCATTTTTTTTCCATAGAAAATATGGATATGGAATGTGGAATTCATTCAAGTCTGAAGCTAAAATTGAAGCAGAATTAATATGTAGATGTAGTTATATGTGTAGATTACATACTTTAAATATCTACACAAAGTTTGTTTCCAAGACTTTAAAAAAGTTTATTTATTTATTTATTTGAAAGAGTGACAGAGAGAGAGAGAGAGAGAGAGAGAAATCTTTCATCCACTGGTTCGCTCCTCAAATGTTTGCAACAGCAAGGCTTGGGCCAGGTGGAAGCCAGGAGCCAGGAACTCTATGGGAATCTCCCAAGTGGGTGGCAGGAAACCAAATACTTGAGCCAATCATTAGCTGCCTCCCAGGGTGTGCCTTAGTGGGAAGCTGGTTCAGAAGCAGAGGTGGAACGTGATCATAGGCGCTGTGGTACAGGATATTGGTATCCCAAGCAGTGACTTAACCCATCACAGTATCTGCCCAAAGTTTCTAAGATCTTTGGGAGTATCTGTATTCTGTAGAAAAGTGATCATCTCTGCTTCTCCTCCAAAAGTAACTGGAAATGCAAACCTAAATCTTTGTCTGCAGATGAAATATCAGACTGGACAGGATGTTCAGCACTCCCTAAGACAACATTTCTCAAAGTATGCTCTCAACCCTCTGTGTTAGATTCAACAAGGGAGATTATTGGACCTTATTCCAGACCAAATGAATAAGAATCTTCTGGGAGGGAATGTTGGAATATGATTTTATCACGCCTTCTGATGGTTCTCTGACAGAATTGAATTTGACTATTTCTTCCCTTTGGCACAGTGTGAAAAAGAATCACACATCAAATTCCAAGTAGTTTGAATCCATTTAACTTGGCTTCTTTCCTTCCTTCCCTCATTCCTTCCTTCTTTTCTTCTCCTTTCTTTCTTTTTTCTTCCTTCTTCTCATATATATATGAGAGAGAGAGAGAGAGAGAGGGAGGGAAGGAGAGAGAGAGAGAGAGATGGGGGCAGGGAGAGAGAGGATGAGAACAAATCTATTATCTTCAAGCAGACAAAACCAACATGGTCCTTCTTTCCCAAAACTTAATGATTTTCCTTGCTGTACTTTGTCCACAGACACATCCTCCATATTCTCACACCCTGCAACACCTTTAGTCATAGCTCATCCTGTTTGTTTATGAGAATCTTGTTTTAGTAGCTCTTATCTTAATCTCTTAATCTTTTTCCAGGAACCTCTATTTTAATAAATCAACATGGTGCTTAGACCTATAAAATGCCTCTGGTCACTATAAAAAGAAATGTAGTCCAGCATTACATCTCTTACCAGGACGTTTCGTAACCGGCTTTGCAGTTCCACATTTGTACTATCAACACTGCTATCTTCATCTCTGTCTGTCTTTATACTTAGCTGGTCATAGATTGCATGGCTGGTGGATGTGAGATGTAATGATCCCGGTCTGCTCAGAGGATAGCCCTCCTTTATTGCATATGTACACACAGGTTTGATACCAGCAGTCCTCCAGATGTGTCAGACAACACCTTAGTCATTGCCTACCTGAGACCTTCTCAGATCACCAACTGCAGAGGGGTTGTCTCTTCTCTGATTTACACTCCCCTATTTTGTCTTTGAACACACTGTGGCAGTGTCTTAGCTATCTCTTTCTTACGTCACACTTCAAAAACCTTAAGGACGACTTGATGTTACTCTATCAGAGCCCAAAACAACTGGCACACACAAGAGATACTCATTAAAATCTCTTGAATAAATGTTTAAACAAAAATTATTCAGAAAAAACAAGTTTACATCACTATAATTGTAGCTGTTAATACTTGAGGACAAGTTGTGAATATTACAGACTGTCAGTACATGTGTATTTTATCAATATTTAATGAATAAATGAGTCAATATTTCAGAAATGTAACTAAATCCAGCTTGCCATGAGGGTCATCATATTCTATTAAACACATCAATTCTAATAAGCACAAATACTTACACATTTTCACACCAATATCTAGTCATATAACAGTTTATAGTGAGATATCTTACATTTTATATGCTTTTTTAACTTAGGAAAAATACCTTACATACTCTTATAAATGATCACCTAAATATCATTAATGAGAATTTCACTTATTTCCAACGTGCATACATGCACACATACACAATTATGTCTAGGCAGTTCTTACTAGCTTATTTGTATGTATATATTTATCTAAGAAAAATAAATATATCCACTACCATGTTTTGTTAAAGCTTATGTGTATATATAGAGAAAGCAAAGAAAATGGGCTTAAAAGTTTTCAGAAACAAACATTAAGAAAATTGGCATATTTTTCATGAGTGTCAAAATAAAATTTTCTCTAGAATTTGTATAGTCCTGACTGTAAAAATTAATGTTTTTGAATAGTTATTCATACATCTAAATTGTCATTTTCTCCATTTTCTTCTCCCTTCCTTCTAGTTTCTTCTGCACTTTTTCTTCTTTCCCCTTATTTTAGCCTCTCTTCTTATTCTTATATCTTTTTCTTTAGATAACCCTTCACATCAAATATATGCACAACCAGTGTAGTGCAAAGAAAAAAAATGACGGCATCATGTGTTTCCAGTGAGGCACTGTGTAAACAGCTCTCATCCAAGGATGCTTGCTAGAATTCAGAAGGGTATTTGTATTTACCATATCTTCCTTATTAAATTCGCAGGCAGATGAGTCAATAGAGGTAGCATATCTACATCTACAGAAAACACAATCCCATCTCAACCCTTGAACCTTCTTGTTTGTCTGAGCTACATGCTGTTGGAGATTTGATTGGAAACTAGTAAACAAAGCCATGAAACTTTTTGACATTGGAAAATGCATTTGAGAATTTCTACCCAACATTCATTCTCTCTAAAGCTGATGCTTGTCTTTCAGCTGAGGCAGAGTTGCCAGGGTTTTATTCTAAAGGACTGTACCTTAATTCTCCTTTGTAACCTACAAACAGAGAACAGTGCAGGGTTTGAACCAGTAGCAGTCGTTTCCTCTGTGTATTCTACCCTATGTCAACTGACATGATCTCACTTAAGGTATGATTTGGTGATTCTGACGCAGGAGGATCTGCTTATCTTGGAGAAAGAGAAGCTTCTTGCATTGATTTGCAGGTTATCACTCTAAGCATTGGCATGCTTGGCACCTGTGTGCTCCTGAAATTGTCTTATTACCTTGTGAATGGGCACCATGCCATGCTAGCAGATGGGCACAGGAATGCCAGAAACCTGGGCTGTGTATAATTTCTGAATATTAGGGTCTAGAAATCGACAGCATTTTAAATACTGAATTTAAGCTTGAAATGTACCTGGAGAGGACATTAGTACACTCAGGGGTCCATCAAATAACAGACACTCAGCTATGTCCTGAAGTTGGAGACTCTGAATAGGATAGATACGATCCTGTACTTCTCTCTCTTGATCTTTCTACTGCTATCAGGATGTCATATCAATAATGACAAATGCATTCTAAGAAACACACAGGGTCATGTGGCAAGTTACAGGAGAAACAACATGGGCTTTGTTGACCACAGGCAAGTTAACTCAATCTCTGAATGCAAGTTTCATCATTTATTTGAATTGAGGTAACAATGTGCAAGTGTTCTATTTGTATACCCATCTCAGAGTTGTTGTGCAAATGAATGTGACATGGTTTATCAGAGTAGTCTGTGAATGGTAAGATATCATTCAAATGATTGTTGCAAGCTTGCTTGTTTTTCTTCCTTTGCTTTTCTGCCTTTCTTCCTCCCTCCTCTCTCTCTCTCTCTCTCTCTTTCTCCTTTCTCCCACCCTCCCTCCCTCCCTTTTTCCCTTCTTTCCTCCCTTTTCCCTTCCTTCCTCCCTCCCTTCCTTCTTCCCTTTCCCTTTCATTTCATTTCCTTTTTTTTAACCTTTTAGGAACCCAGCTGTCTTTCCTACTGCTGATTGTCATTCTGATTAAGTTCAGGCAGAAATTCTAGCCACTGAAAATTACTCCTAAGAGGTTAATACTGAGCTCTATGATAGCTAAATTATTTTTTCCTTTATTAGAAAAGTTTGGGTCTTCATGAAATCTTCACTGGGCAGACAGTAGCAAGGAAATTTGTAAACCACACCTATGGTGTGTAAGGAAAGAGAAGAGAGAAGAGAAGGGACTAGCACTTTGGTGTAGCAAGTGAAGCCACCGTTGGCGGTAATAGCAACCCATATGGGCACTGGGTTCAAGTCTCAGCTGCTCCACTTCTGATCCAGCTACTTTCTAGTGCACCTGGGAAAACTACAGAAGAGGGGCCAAGCATTTGGGCCCCTGCACCAATGTGGGAGACCCTGAAGGAACTCCTGGGCTCTGGCTTTGGATTGGCCCAGCACCGGCCATTGTGGCCATTTGAGGAGTGAACCAGCTAATGGAAGATCTCTGTCTGTCTGTCTATCTCTTTGTAACTCTGCTTTTCAAATAAAATACATTTTTAAAAGAAAAAAAAAAAAGAGAAGAACTGAGAAACTTTCTGGTGATTTTAGGCACTGTAGACAGCTGATCTAGACTATGTGTGTCTCACAGTGAAATTCTGAGTGTAAATTATTTAGAATGACTCCATCTAGGTCAGTGCCAGTAGGTAATACATTTGCTTAGCCCTTTGCTTCATATTGTTTTTGGCCTTTTGTACCTTGATATTTCTAACATTGTTCTCTTAACTTGTGCTCAATGTTAAAAAATAAACACATGCAAAATAAAAAGAAATCTGAAATAATTTTTTGTGTTTAAGGTAATATTTTTCTTTTTTTATTTATATGAAGGGAACAATTTTCATGTATTTCATATATACAGTTTTAAGAGCATATTTCCCACTCTAATCCTTCCCTTCCTCCCCTTCAGCCTCCTTCCCCCTTCTTTTCTTGTTTTTCTTTTAATTTTTACAATGACACACTTTCAATTTACTTTATAATCACAAGCTTAACCCTCCTCTAAATAAAGAATTCAACAAATAGTAAGTAGAAAAATCATTATGCCATGCATAAACATAGACAAGAATGGTATCATTGACCATTTACTTTATTTATTTATTTATTTATTTATTTTTACAGGCAGAGTTAGACAGTGAGAGAGGGAGACAGAGAAAAAGGTCTTCCTTCCGTTGGTTCACCTTCCAAATGTCTGCTATGGCCGGTGCGCTGCGCCAATCTGTAGCCAGGAGCCAGGTGCTTCCTCCTGGTCTCCCACGCGGGTGCAGGGCCCAAGGACCTGGGCCATCTTCCACTGCCTTCCCGGGCCACAGCAGAGAGCTGAACTGGAAGAGGAGCAACTGGGACAGAATTTGGTGCCCCAACCAGGACTAGAACCCCGGAGTGCTGGCACCACGGGCGGAGGATTAGCCAAATGAGCCATGATGCAGGCGGACCGTTTGCTTTCGATCACTGAAGCTAAATAATACAACTGCCTCTACAAAGCTCTACAATCTGCAGTTGAGATAATTTGATCCTGATTTTTGGGCCCTTTTCAGAAAATGATTTCGTGATTACTCTAGACTGGATTCTACCCTCACCCCCCCTTTATTTTTTTGCCAACAAGCCAGTTTTATATATACCGCATGAGTGGGAGGAGTTGACAAATATAAGGGTGGGCCTTCTCCATAAACCTCTGTGAGTATGTCATAATATAAAAGTCTGTTATCTTTCTTATTGTTTTTCATGTCAATGTGAAGTTCAGTACTTGAAAAATGACACTAAGAAATTGGTGCATACTTCAGTATTTAAAGAAAGATAAACCTCTTATCATATCAGAATCTTATAGTGCTCATTGTTTTCCTTTCCAATTATTTTCCCATTTTTATTTTTTGCACAGGTTAAATTCCATACAGGTTGCCATGTGCTTGAGCCATCCTCTGCTGCCTCCCAGGTTGCATTAGCAGGAAGTTGGATCAGAAGCAGAGTAGGTAGGACTCCAACGGGCATTCCAGTGTCAGATGTGGAGGTCCCAAGATCAGAGTCCGCTTACCTGGCTATGTCACAATGTGTTCTCTCTACCTTTTAAACATATGATATATTTTCAGTTGATAAATTTGCACTGGTTACTTTGAGATCAGAAAATTCAAATGATGATTATGTTCAAATAAAATTCTTTCTCAAGTTCATTATCTTTCTTTAAAATTTTTTCAGCAATATTTTTGGAAAAATACACTCACTAGGTTAATAGGTTGAACTTCATATTGGTTTAATACAGCTCCCCTCTTAGGGAACTAATTAGATTGGAGAATAAAAATGGTATTAATTACTGAATTAATGCTAACTTCTGAAGTTTGGGAAAATTTTAAATATGCTTAAAGTGAAACAGCACTGATTAATGTTTTGGAAGTATTATGCTAGATATAAAAATAAATTAAATTAAAACTGTACTGGTAGAGAATGTTTAAATGAAATGGGTGTCACATATCAATTCATTATCTGTTTTGATGTATCAGTTGTCTTTTTCCCACTAAAAGTCCCCTCAGGACAGAATAACAACAAGAAAAAACAAGGTTTTAACACGACCAATTCACTCACGTAATCAGAGCAATGAGCTTTTTATGTGTCAGACTATTTATGAATTGCTAGAAATCTCTGCAAGTCTCCAGGAAGGAAAAAAAGCATTTGTTTCTTTCTACAAACCTCATGCCCTCCCATTTAGCTGTTTTGACATGAGCTACATATTGACAGAACCATTACCTATATCTTTCTAACTGCACTAATAACAAATTCTTGTTATTTCAATGAGTCTCCACTGATAGGTCAGCACTAGTGATCAGAATAGCATAACTGTATCTAGACTTAGTGATAGTGAACCATAATTCATTGTAAATACTGAGCAGTATATTGTTCCATATGGAAGAGGAGACTGGCTGTACTCTACTAAGCAGTAAATGCACTCCTGATACTTCTGCATCAATCTCTGTCTAGTAATTTCTTATGATTTTAACGTGAATCAGTTTTTTAAGAAGTATCTTTTTATTAGTATAGCTCAGTACATGATATTTCTGCTCTACATGTATGCGGGTTGAAGTGGAAATATTAACAACTGCTGTTTGCAAAGTGTTTTAGGGTTTACAAGGCCTTTTAATCACCGCCTTCTATTTTAAAAAGAACTGAGCTGACGGGGGCTAAGTGACTTGTTTAAGAGTCCATGAGCTGGTGAGTGGCACAGAGTGGACTTGCTGTCTTCTGCCCCTCAATCCCAGGCATCATCCACTGTGAACCCTCTTCCTTGCAGAGTGCTCCACGCTGTGGGCTTTGAGGTCTCAAGAACTATATTGAATCCCAACAGCTGGATTAACTTTGGGAAAGAAATTTAACATCTTGATCCTTGTAAAATAGGTGGGTTCTTGGTAACTACCTTAGAGAGTTGTGAGGATTAAATAAATTTACACTTGTATTGTTCCCAGCAGGGTGTTTGGTCCAGTATAATCAACTGATAAATATGGGTTATTCCTAGCATGTAGGATCACGTGCTTATTTATATTTACTAGTGTCACTATGTATTTGACTTTGCTTAACTTGTCTCTCAAGTTTCTCAAGGGAAATAATTTTCAATTCTTTAATATTCTCAGTAGATGCTAGAAAAATTCTGTTAGAATGAACGTGCAAGTGAATGATGCTAGAAAGCCTATGGAATGAATATTGAAATGAATGGAAGTAAAATGTTTCAATATGGCAGTTAAGTAAACTATTGGAATTAATTGGAGTCCATGATAAACGTGTATTCTAACTAAAAGTCTGATTTTTTCACTTGTTCTCCCATGAGTAGTAATGTCTTTTGAATTATGATTCCAATGCTTTATTTTATTCAATGATGCTGAAACTCCCTACTTTCACATATGATTGTTTTGGTTTTTACATATTTTGGTGTTCCATATATTTTGGCAGTTATCACAGGCAAATTTTCTTATTTACCATTGGAATCACAAAATTAATATCTGAGTTTGCCAAAAAGCCAAAGTTTGAGTTGTTCACATTTGTTTATGTATTTAAATAGCAGAATAAAATCTGCCTCAATACATAAGAATTGTGAACTCAATTCTTGAAGGAGTTTATGAAGTAAAAACAAAAATAACTTTCTCTAAACACATGTAGCTATCTTACCTAGAGTGATACAGAAGCAGTATTCTAAATGTGTCTGTAGCAAATAGGACAAGGGGTGTAAAATGCAAAATTCACTTTGGTTGAATTTCAAATTAATAATGTTCATTATTTCTGATAGTTATTGCATTTATCCCCCTTTTGAATTGCTAAATATGAGAATAAAATCTTTATCTTAAGAGTTCATCAGGGCCAGCACTGTGGCATAGTGGGTAAAGCCACCACCTGCAGTGCTGGCATTCCATGTGGGTGCCGGTTCTAATCAGAAGCTCCACTTCTGATCCAGCTCTGCTATGGTCTAGGAAAGCAGTAGAAGATGGCCCAAATGTTGGGGCCCCTGCACCCACGTTGGAGACCTGGAAGAAGCTCCTGGCTTTGAATAGGCCCAGTGGCCATCTGGGGAGTGAACCAGTGGATGGAAGACATTTCTCTCAGTCTCTCTCTCTTTGTAACTCTCTCTCTCTCAAATAAATACATAAAAGTCTTAAAAAAAAAAAAAAGAGTTCATCAACCTCATTGCTTTTGCACCAGAGATCACTTTCTGTTGCTGTAGACGATTGTGATGTCATAGAGAATAATGACTTCAGTTGAGGTATAAATGGTGGGAGCTGGCACAGACAAACCACCAAAAACTTGCTTTAGGCTAATGTTCTTGGCAACAAAAACAAAAGAATGTGACAATGAACAATTACCTATACTCTTCTCAGCCTTTCCCACATGGCTCTTTGGTGATATGAAGAGAACAATTAAGATTAATACGAGGATATTAATAAAAATAAAGTGACAAAGGATTAATAATCTGTAAGAATAACTCCCCAAGGGTCATGAGGAGAATGGCCTCCAAAGTTAACAGGAATTATTTCAAAATCTGAACACAGAAATCATCAGATTATTTAGGAATCTTAAGAGTCTTCCAACATGAGCAAGATTCATCAGAATAGGCGGGCACCAGAGTCCCTTAGGTTGCTGAGGTCCTGACCAGGCTAACTCACGCACTCTTGTTGTCACCTGGAAGCCTGGCTCTGAAGCTCCGGTCACAGAGTCTAGGGCAGTTTCTTATTTACGTATATCACAACATTCCTCAAACCACATTCATGCATCTGCAGGAGAACCAGATTTCTAGGGGACTCACTTCCTGACCGAAATAGCCTCCACATCGTGCAGAAAATTCGCATGTACACATTTCTTCATGCTTCACAGATGCAGACTTCACACATGCTCACACAGACATACAGATGTATGCATTTGTTTATATTTAAAGATGAACTATTTTTAGTTCATCTTATAATCTTCTATGTACATATGCTGTACTAGGTGCTAATGTGATTGTAAAAGATTATGATACAAATATTTTTTTAAAGATTTATTTATTTGAAAGTCAGAGTTACACAGAGAGAGGAGAGAGAGAGAGAGAGAGAGAGAGGTCTTCCATCTGCTGGTTCACTCCGCAATTGGCCGCAACGGCTGGAGCTGTGCTGATCTGAAGCCAGGAGCCAGGAGAAACTTCTTCCTGGTCTCCATGCTATCTTCCTACTGCTTTCCCAGGCCTTAGCAGAGAGCTGGATGGCAAGTGGAACAGCTGGGTCTCAAACCAGTGCCCATATGGGATGCCGGTGTTTCAGGCCAGGGCATTAACCCACTGTGCCACAGTACTGGCCCCATGATACAAATCTTGATTTCAACTAGATTACACAGAATTAGAGGTGGGTGTTGTGGTGCAGTGGGTTAAACCACCACTTAGGATCCCTGTCTCCCATATCAGGATGCTAGTTTAAGTCCTATGCTTCTGATCTAGCCTCCCACTAATGTACCTAGGGGAAAGGGTTGATGGTTTTAGTGTTTGGGTTTTTACCACCTGGATGAAGTTCCTGGCTCCTGGCTTTGGCCTGACCCAGCCCCAGCCTGTGAATATTTGAAAAGTGAACCAGTGGGTGGACGATCACTCACTCTCTTTTCTTTTCTCTATTTCAAATAAATAAATCTTTTTTAAAAAGCTTACATATAAACAAAGACAGGATCAGAGATTTCCAGATATAGGACTATCTAGTTCAACTGTTCAACTGTCTTATTTTACAGATGGAGAGATTGAGGCTCAAGTTAAATACCTTTATTGCATAGATTAGTAGCAGATACAGTCTTCTAATTGCCAGTCATTATAGTAATGACTTTAGTTACTTGGATTATGACCATTACCACAATCTCTCTATTCCTTACTACATGCAAATCCAATGCTAAGTGATGTGCAGGCATTATCACATTTACTGACCCAGGCAGGCCAGCAATACTACTACCTCCATTTTATAGACTAGTACCTGGTCTGAAGTCACATGGTTAGCAGTGCCTAAGCCAGAGTTTCAATTTAGTGCTGTCTGACCTGATGCTCAGTGCTCTTAACTGGAGAGATTTCCATGTGCGGTGGGATATGCTTTACACATTTGTGATGGAAAAAAAATTGAAGTTAATATATAATATATACTATATAATGAAGTATATTGTATACATATATTTTTTTTAATTTTTGACAGGCAGAGTAGACAGTGAGAGAGAGAGAGAGAGAGAAAGGTCTTCCTTTTGCCGTTGGTTCACCCTCCAATGGCCGCCGCGGCTGGCCTGCTATGGCTGGCGCATCGCGCTGATCCGAAGCCAGGAGCCAGGTGCTTATCCTGGTCTCCCATGGGGTGCAGGGCCCAAGCACTTGGGCCATCCTCCCCTGTACTCCCTGGCCACAGCAGAGAGCTGGCCTGGAAGAGGGGCAACCGGGACAGAATCCGGTGCCCTGACTGGGACTAGAACCCGGTGTGCCGGTGCCGCAAGGTAGAGGATTAGCCTATTGAGCTACAGCGCCGGCCAAACATATTTATATATAACATATTATATATAATAAAATGTCAAGTATAATACAATCAAGTACCCACTATAAGGAAGTGCTACGGGTGCTATGAGTGATTGAAAAGATTACGGAACTGACTTTGCCTCCCTGAAGAATTTGAAAGTAAAGTTGCAGAGGGAGTACTTAGCATGCAGCAGGGAAGGGTGCGAGCAGCCTCACTTTCAGGGAAGAGGAATACGGTCAGAAGGCTAGAATGCAGCAATTCGTGAGACTCTTCAGCACTCTCCAGGTGAGAAACCACTTTATTTTATTGATATGAGCATATTTATTGAGAGTTTATTGGGTGCAAGGGAAGGTGGCATGAAGGGTAGGTGGGGGACAAGGTGAGACTCTGCTTGGGTCCTGCAGCTCCCGGCCCCTGGAGGTGGGTGAGGGTGGGGCCCTAAGAGAATTCTGCAGGGGCCAGGCTCTTCTCCATGGCTTGGCCTTCATAGGTGACCTGGCAGGTGACACTCTTGTAGGATTTCCACTGATTGGCCAATGGGCTGAGGAAGCTGCTGGCTGTGTACTTGTTGTTGCTCTGCTTGGAGGGCTGCCTTCCATGCCACTGTCATGGTCCGAGGTAAAAGTCACTGATCAGACACACCAAGTGACCTTGTTAGCCTTCAGCTCCTCGGAGGAGGGCAGGGACAGACTGAGTGAGGGAGCAACTATGGACTGACCCATGGGGTGGCAGAAGCTTGGTGTCCACCAGAGTGCCCTTGATCTCTGGGTGTGAGGTAGAGTCTGGGCAGGGCTTCTCTCGCTTTGAGTGTCCATGAAAAGATGGCAGGGCAGAGGGCTTGCTGTGTTCCTCCCACAACGTCCCAGTGTCCGGGGCACTGCTAAGCCTGTGCATTTGCCCTTGCCTGTTCTGGTGAGCCTTGGCCTCTTACACAGATAGCTGAGCCTCACTCCCCAGCCCTGCCTTCTCCTGACATCTGTGGGGTCCTTCTGTCTGAGTCTCAAGCACTCTGCTTCTGTTGGTTCACTCCTCAGATCTTTATGACCTGATCTCCAGTTGGGGCACCAGGAGGCTTTTGTGCTATGGGTTCTGTTTTCACCCAAAGCCGAGCCCAGAGCCTCTCTCCTGGGTTCAGGGGCTTTCTAGGAGCGAGTCTGTCTGTCTGTCTTTGGCTTTCTCTTACCCTACTGAGTCTTTCTTGGGGTAGTCTGCCTAGTGTCACCCATATCACGAGAGGTTTCCTGCAGGGGCCTCAGCCCATGTGTCTGTGGGGTTCACAGGTGAGAGGGGCTGTGACCTGCAGAAACCCACATTCACCTGCCCCAGAGAAGCTACTTTTTATAACTTTTAAAAAAATTAATTTCATTATTTTACTTGAAAGGTAGAGAGACAGTGACACACACACACACACATACACACACACGCACACACTCAACTTTCCTATCTCCTGGTTCACTCTCTAACTGCCTTCAGGAGCCCAAGGCTGAAACCAGGAGCCTGGAACTCAATTCTAGTCTCGCTAGTGGGTGACAGGGATCCAAGTACTTGAGCCAGCATATGCCATCTTCCAGGGTACACATTAGAGAAAATGTGAAATCAGGAGTAGAGTCAGGACTCTAACTTAGGTCCTCTGAAATGGGATGGGGCATCAGAAGTGGCATCTTAACTGCTATGTCAAATGCTCACACTAAGCTATTTTCATAGTTGCCACTTTTCATAGTTGTTACTAATACTTCACATTTGCTGACTTTAAAGAATTAGGCATGTGAACTTTTACCTGGTGGTCTAGCTCTTCTTAATTTGCAAGACACAATAAGGGGTTATTTCAGAACTTAATAAATTGTGTCGCATCACGTTATGTCACTGGGAGTTAATCATATTTTTAGTTTTTTTTTTAACTGCTTTTTTTTTTTAAATTTTTTGGACCTACCCAATTCTTTTTTTTTTAACTTTTATTTAATGAATATAAATTTCCAAAGTACGTCTTATGGATTACAATGGCTTCCCCCCCATATCGTCTCTCCCACCTGCATCCCTCCCCTTTCCCACTCCCTCTCCCCTTCCATTCACATCAAGATTCATTTTCGATTCTCTTTATATACAGAAGATCAGTTTAGCATACATTAAGTAAAGATTTCAACGGTTTGCTCCCACACAAACATAAAGTGAAAAATAATAGATGATTTTTTAAATGATGATGAAATCAGATCAGACCTATTGTCATGTTTAATCCCGGTGAGAGTCAAGTTGGGAATTGATAATTTCTTCTTCTTCTTCTTCTTCTTCTTCTTTTTTTTTTTTTTACAGAAGATCAGTTTAGTATACATTAAGTAAAGATTTCAACAGTTTGCACCCCCATAGAAACACAAAGCGAAATATACTGTTTGAGTACTCATTATAGCATTAAGTCTCAATGTACAGCACATTAAGGACAGAGATCCTACATGAGGAGTAAGTGCACAGTGACTCCTGTTGTTGACTTTACCAATAGACACTCATGTTTATGGCATCAGTAATCTCCCTATGCACCAGTCATGAGTTTCCAAGGCTATGGAAGCCCCTTGAGTTCTCCGACTCTTATCTTGTTTAGACAAGGTCATATTCAAAGTGGAGGTTCTCTCCTCCCTTCCGAGAAAGGTACCTCCTTCTTTGAAGACCTGTTCTTTCCACTGGGATCTCACTCACAGAGATCTTTCATTTAGGGTTTTTTTTTTTTTTTTCCAGGGTGTCTTGGCTTTCCATGCCTGAAATACTCTAATGGGCTTTTCAGCCAGATCGGAATGCCTTTAGGGCTGATTCTGAGGCCAGAGTGCTGCTTAGGACATCCACCATTCTATGAATCTGCTGAGTATCTCGCTTCCCATGTTGGATCACTCTCCCCTTTATTTATTCTATCAGTTAGTATTAGCAGGTACTAGACTTGTTTATGTGCTCCCTTTGACTCTTAGTCCTTTCATTATTATCAATCGTGAACTGAAATTCATCACTTGGACTGGTGAGATGGCATTGGTACATGCCACCTTGATGGGATTAAATTGGAGTCCCCTGGTATGTTTCTAACTCTACCATTTGGGACAAGTCAGCTTGAGCTAAAAATGATAAGCCAGAGAAGAGAAATACTTAGAAAATGCTCTGTCTCCTAGACTATTCTTAAACAGGCTACTTTAGGTAGATATTTCTGCATTTCTTTTGAGAATTAGGTGATTATGAATTGACTTTGGGATAAAAATTTTAAAAAAGCAAGTGTGATTCTCAGATAGCACTGGAAGAAAAAGAAGAAAGGAGAAATTACTATAAGGATAACTAAGGTTCATGTTGGAATTTTGTGTCTATTTAATAGATCTACCCTATTCCACTGCAGAGGAAACATTAATAATAGTCGAGGCATAAATATTAGGCAGTGTTGTTTCACTGGAATTAAAACAAAGAAAAACCAAAACCTCGTAACCTGAAAGTGATCATAGTTGCTGTCCTGGATTAGAAATCTAAATATGAGTTTATGGCTCTGTAGAATCAACTTGAAGTGATAACTCAGGTAGGACATCCTTGTCCTTTTGTAAGCTAATTGACTAGTTGGAGCACTGCTATGGTCAGTAAGATCATAACACTGCAAAAACTTTTCTGAAGTTTGTGTTACTTTTATATCAACTGTCGGATATGGAGATCTTTAGTGATATTCTCTGTCACCTTGATGGACACTGCTGTGTGTTTCATCAAGTCAATTAATTCTGACTTCTGTTGGTTGTGTTAACTATTTACCTGAAGACAACACAAGCTTAAAATAAAGTATAGTGACTTAGTTCTCTGAATTCCTTCTGAGAATCCAAATAGGAGGTTTGGGGTTGCTTTTAGAGAAGGAACTAACCTTGCAATTGACTGCTTGACCATCCAACTATATTATGTGTGTGTGTATATATATATATACACACACACACACACACACACACACATAAAATCTGGCTCTGGTTTTGGTATTAAATTGCATACTTAGTTGTGTATACCTGACAGGAAACTCATTCAACTAATTCCAATTATTTTTCTCTTGCCTTGAATGGCATTTTCTTTTATCATAGAAGCAACCTTTATCAAGGGGAGGAAGGCATATTTGATGCTCTTCACTGTCAAAATGCTCACATGATGAAAATATCACCTTTGATACGCTCCAATGGAAATGCCTTGTATGTAGAGATGCACAGCTCTGGAGAGGGTTGTCCTGTATCACAGAGCAGGGAAACAAGGAAGGATGGAGGAATTTCACTGAAAATTCCTATAAGCCTTCTATTAATATGCTTGGACTTTATGCTGGTGCTATTCAAACAAGGCAGATACTGCCCCTTACTTAGACTCTGCTGCTGACAGGCCATGGACTAGAGGGTGATTCCTGCCGGACTCTGCAGTTTTCTGGCTTTCCTTGTTAGACAGCATCCAATTCTCTTGACCTTCAGGACATGGAGCAGAACTCATTGCTTCCACTTGGCCTACCCAAGTAAGTAAAGTTATGCTCCTAGAATACCGCTGCCATGGTTAGTTTAATTTTAATTTATTGCAGAGATGGTTTTATGCATATGACTTTATAACTGTGCACGTACCCTGAGACCTCTGAAGGTCAAATAAATAATAAATGCTCATTAAGAGCTTGGTGGTTTTGCTGAAACTTGCCAACAAAGGTGTCATTGGCAATACCTTCATGTGGACAAAAAAAAACACCTTAGTCAATAGGCCCCTAGTATTAAACTATTACTGTATTTGGCTTTATAGCCTCTGAAAATTATATGCCAGCAATACCTATTCAGTTATTAAAATAATGGAACAGTTTAAAAGTCAAAGTCTCTTGCTGTTTAATTCATTTCCTTCAAATCATTGCCATCTGGATTGTTCTTCTTTGTACTCTATGTGTGCATGTATATGCTTACACTGGATAATAGGAATAGGGGTGGAAAGGAGGGAGAGAGAGAATATAAAAGTTTTCAGATTTAAAAAATTCTCCTCTAGCTTTCAGAGGCTGCTGAAGGAAATCCTGATTTTTACCTGTGCTTTGCCTGTGAAAAGAACTATCAATGTGACCCTCAGCTACAGCTGTAGAATTCTTACCATGGAAATCTTGGCATTCAGAAATTTTGTGTTCAAAGCCCTTCAAAGGAAAAGTCTTGCTCTTCTCTCTCTGATATGTTGTCCTTTTCCCTGTATGCCTGGGACCACAGTGGGCTCATCTCTTCTTCCTGGGGGAGCAGATCTGAAGCAAAGAGAAAGCATTTAGTGTGCCCAACCCTGCTCACCTAAAATACATTGAGCAACTGCACCCTTTAAAGAGACTAAAATTTATTTTAAAAAAGAGAAATTTGATTATAAATACGTGCATAATTTCAGCTCACCTATTAGTGAGGTGGAGAGTGCTACTCTACTGATTCACTTCAGTGTTTCCCGTGTTGCAAGCATCACTCCCTTCACTTTAGTTCATTAGATATAGTTATAACTTAACTGTATGTTCTACCCCTTATCCTCAACATATTTATTGCTAAGAAAAGAAATCTAACCTTACAATTGATTCTGTTTATTCAACTGGCTAAAAAGCAATCATACTCTTTTGGAATCTCAGGTTTCCTACAAAAAAAAATCCTGGCTGTTGATTTTAATAACATGGAATTATTATTTTTAAAAAATATTTATTTATTTGTTTGAGAGGAAGAGCTACAGAGAAGGCAGGGGCAGAGAGAGAGAGAGAGAGAGAGAGAGAGAGAGAGAGAAAGGGAGAGAGAGAGGGAGAGAGAGAAGTCTTCCATCCACTGGTTCACTCCCCAAATGGTCACAACGGCTGGAGTTGGGCAGATCCGAAGCCAGGAGCCAGGAGCTTCTTCCAGAGCTCCAGAGCTTCTGACAGGTTTCCCATTCGGGTGCAGGAACGCAAGCACTTGGTCCATCTTCCACTGCTTTCCCAGGCCATAGCAGAGAGCTGGATTGTAAGTGGAGCAGCCAGGACTCGAACCAGCGCCCATATGGGATGCTGGCACTGCAGGTGGAGGCTTTACCCGCTACACCACAGCACCGGCCCCTGGAATTATTCTTAGCTGAGAAAAGTAGCCATCGTAGATTACATTATCCTGTATTTCTTTGATGTGTCTAAGGTTTAACATCCTATTTTGAGAACTTCATTCATGTCAACAGAAAGAGGTGTCCTGATATGCTCAAGCTGCCTCTAAAACCTAAATTAAATCTTGCCTACTCCAGAGCTAATTTTGAATTAAGTCAGCAAAGATGGTGAAGAAAAATATGGAAAAGGTGTGGGAAAATGAGAGGGTGGAGCCCAAGTTTGGTCCTCTCCCTCCCTTCTTCTTTGCAAGTCCTCCCCATGAATTCATTCACACATTTGATTAGGTCCCTTGTACAAAATGCTGTGATCTATCAAAAATTCTTAGCTTATATATGGTGCTTGTGAGTTTTCCTTATGGTGTATAAATTTAATTAATTTATCTGTGAACCAGAAGACCACCCTTACCCCAATTTGAATATTTCAGTTTCTTTAGACATTCTACAAGTAAAACCTAAAAAACAAAGAGAAATTATTTCAGTCTTTTCAATTCAGTATGGCTCTGTTTGCATCTAGCTGTAACAATGTGCTGAAGCTCTATTAAACAGTATATAGTCAGTAATGAAGTGATTCTGGGGGCTATATTGCAGCCCTCCTTCGAGATAATATTTGAGATACCTGAAACAAGACTCTCAGGATTGCCAATATCTAGACAAACATACCCAGGCTGATGCAAGGGCAAAAATAAATACAAATCACCATTCACAAAGGGTGGGCTGAGTGCCAGGTTTTTGCAGACCTTATCTCACTCACTATTTATGACCACTGCGTGAGTGGAGCGTTGACATTTAACCAGTTGACAGATGAGGAAACTCAGCCCAAGAGGAACATGCGTAAAGTGAGTAGATGAGCCGAGATTTGATCCAATTCTATCTGATCTCCAGACTGGTGCTTTGAACCATAGAACTTCAATAAATGTGAATCATAGCATTAATTTATAAATAGTGAAAAGAGACTGTAAGCACTAACAACTAAAAGCACATTTTTCTTCCAAAAGAAAACCAGCAGATATGAAACTGCAGTTTTCCAGGGGTAGGGGTTGCATATTTCTGCCAGGCAATTCCTCTCCTGTGGATTTAGATCTAATCCGCTATCAATACTTTCTGGCAATATTTCTTTCCTTTTACCGCTACATCATGCACAAGGTTCAGTGTTTCCAGAATTGTAACACACCAGGCCTTACCATGCTTTCTCAGCACTATTTGTATTGTAAATTACTGGAATTGTTGTAGCCAATCACATTAGAAGACAGAGGGCACTGTTATGAATGCCAGGCACAATGTGAAGGGGTACACACCTGGAGTCCCCCACACAATCATTTCCCAGATGTTTTTCAGACCTGTCTATTTTCTCTAACTCAGACGCAAACAGAGTGACCAGAAAAATATGCCTTTTCCCTTTTGTATTGACCAAGTTCTTGGAAAAAATGTTTTCTTGACAAAAAGAAAATACTATTGAGTGGTTGTAGTTCAATCTATAATATATTTATTCGTAGCTTCCCTGAAATGTATCCCTTTTGTGTAGGACTTTTGACTTGATTGCTTTTTTTAAGCAACACAGCTGAGTATTGCTTCTTAGACCCTGAGATTTTACAAATACCTTAAAACGAAACAAGAGAAAAATTACAAGGAAAGGATTTGGCATTCAAGGACAAAATGGGAATAGAAGAATTTCTCCTTCAGATCAGTGTAGATTTATCTAGGATACCAAGTTCAGCTTCCTGGAGATAAATATGTTTCTTTAAAAATAACTGAATTCTTTCCCAAGTATTAATTTCCTCATGAAAATGTGATAATATCCCTTCCGCATTTATGTTTTAAGTTTCTGATAGTAAATGTATGAAATAATAAACAGTGCTTTTAAGTTAGAAAATTTAAATTAGATCACTAAAATTACTATGTAAACTGGTATGAAAAATTTGAGGAGTGAACCAATGAATAATAGAAAATCTCTCTTTCACTCTCTGCCTTTCAAATAAATAAATATAAACTTTACATAAAACAAGTATAGAAGCATTTATCACCTTAAATCATAATCAACAACCCAAAAATAAAATGCACCCCTCTAGAAGTATTATAATTTAAGTTTTCTTAAAAATTCTGCTTGGGGTCTTCCATCCACTGGTTCACTCCCCAATTGGCCACAAAAGCTGGAGCTTCGCCAATACGAAACCAGGAGCCAGGAGCAAGGAGCCAGGAGCTTATTCCAGGTCTCCCAAGCAGGTGCAGGGGCCCAAGGACTTGGGCCATCTTCCACTGCTTTCCCAGGACATAGCAGATAGCTGGATTGGAAGTGGAGCAGCCAGGTCTCGAACTGGCACCTATATGGGAGGTACTGCAGGCAGCAGCTTCACCCACTATGCCACAGCGCCGGCCCCAATATAATAAATCTTTAAGAAAAAATCTGTGCTTGTTGAATCATCTGTTTTGCAGCTGGATTCTGATATAGGGTCTCCAGTTCACGGCCATGGCACCTAGCATCAACCTACCTGGTTCCAAACCCAATGTAGCCTTGGCTCTTTATTTCTCCCACCTGCTGTTATTCTCTTAGTTTCACCTTCACCTAATGATCTTGATATCAGGTGAAAAGTGAGAGAATACCCCTAGTATAAAGTTTCCCAAAAGATGTTTTTAACAATACTGATTTTAGGTGAGGTGTGCATAAGAAATAGAATCTTGTGGTCAAGTGATTTTGGGAAACAATACATGCTATACCTCTCAAACATTCACAGTACAAATTCCATATTACAGTTTCTAAAAGTTCTTCAATGAATAAAAAGGTTTGCTTCAATAGTTTGTTTAATTCAAGACCAACCACATTTTGTTAGTTACCAGACTCCAGAGTTCTTTTAAAATCAGGTCTCCACGAAACCATGTGCCATAGAAATGCTCTGGAAAACACTAAGCTAGAAGCATCATTTCTTATGGAACTCTGTATTAAGCAGTATATGTGAGAAAGGTAGAACTGACGATAGAATATGCAAAGAGTACATAACTTATTATGACTTGAAAGTGTGTACTTACTCTTGAGTTTTCATACATGAAAAGAACGTTCATCAGCAATGGTCCACTTTGTTCCTCCAGTAAGTGCTGGAAAAAATGCTGGGTCCTTTTTACCACCCAGTTATTTACTCCTACCTCAGAAAAAGGAGTGACTTTGCTGATTTGGTCATGTTCTACTTACCAGTGTGTCAGCTTATTCTGATGCCCAAGTCTGGAAGCAGGCTGTATCTTCTTTTCTTTCTTAGACTACCTGTCACTCTCCTCCTCCTTCCATGTTGGATTTTGGGGAGAGCAAGGTTTCTTCCCTCAGCAGAAGCAGCAGACCTCAGCCTGATCTCTGGTCTAGTTTTACTAGGCAGCTTTCTATGTCCCAAAAAACAACTAACCTGCATC
This sequence comes from Oryctolagus cuniculus, assembly GCF_051225735.1. NCBI lineage: Eukaryota > Metazoa > Chordata > Mammalia > Lagomorpha > Leporidae > Oryctolagus > Oryctolagus cuniculus. The sequence continues at coordinate 77,726,981 of NC_142869.1, read as the reverse complement.
TTGCCCTGTTTAATTGAGTTTGTTTGCTTGTGTATTCAATTGGCAATTACTTGAAGGTGACAAGGGATTCAGGAAGCACCTCCACCCACAAACTTCAACATTAGACACAAAGTAAACAATCAAGTCTATTAATCCATTGTCCAGGTCATTAACAGGAGCCTCAGAAGCTGTTTGTGGAATGCTGAAGATTGTGGACATAGTGAGGGGGGAATGAGAGGGAGAGAGAAAGGTGCTTATCATGGAGACTTTCTTATTTCTTTGGGTTTCTTTTTTAAAAATATAACCTTCAAAATCAGTCATGAAAGACCCTTTGCATTTCAGACCATAATTTTTTGAGGAAATGATGCAACAAGCTGCTCTATTTCTAATCTTGAGAATATTTGGTTTTGGGTGTATTTCAAATGTTGATGTTAGACTGATATGAAAATGCCTGTTAGTGCTCAAAATCCAGGACAAAGGTTATTTTCACCGAGCTCAATAGAAAGTAATAAATAATTCTGAAATATTGTTTTAAAATAAGAATATGAAATATAACTTGTCAAGTCTTCAAGTCTGTGTTGGCTTATCATTGCCACCCCAGCTGGTGTAACAGGCTCTTGCCTCTGGCCTGGCATTTTAGCCACCTGAAGAGGTCCTGTGCTACTCACCAAGCCTTGTTTATCAGAACTTCAGTGCTTTTCTTTCAGAAACTTTCAGCCTGTGCCAAAGTAACTTCAATGTACTAATTTTTCTGTTTCATCAATATGTCAATAAAGAATCTCCATATTTGCAATATAGGGAATTGTGATACATACTAAATTCCCGATAATACATTGAGGCTATTTATACAGAACCTAACTATGAGAAAATTCATTCGTTAATCAGAATATATAAAACCTAACAGTGAGAATTTATTTCTCTAAAAATAACAGTGGATTGCATTTCAGTTAGAATGCAAGGAAAATAAAGGCTTTTGTTTCTGCCTTACAGCTTCATACATGAGCTATGGAAGGAAAATGCAAAACTCTTCCTTGTACACTTGATAGTAACTTTCAGCATTATTTTTTCATTCTTTCCCTATGTGAGAGGAAATAATTATGTATATGATTATTACCCAATAGTCATGTAATTAAACGCCATTATTTTAAGTTTACTATAATCTAATAGCAACTTGCACCATGTGTTGCTGTTGCCACAAATGACATTTCATAGATGGACACGGTTTTCTTTTCCTTTGAGTTTCTCTTGTTAAAGCAACAGACATAAAATCAGAATAGCTGAATTGTATTGTTAAAAAGGAAAGGAAATAGAGTAAGAATCTTGGTGTTTTTCAAATTCTGTGTTTAAAGCAGAAGTTAACTCTTTCCTCTCGTCTATCTCCTTGTCCTTTGCTGCTTCCATAAAGATCTGAGAGGCAGGCTTGGGAAGAAGGTCGGAACCTTCACCGCAAGCCTTCTTCACCTGCTAAGATGCTCTCTTGACCCAAAATGCCATGAGTTAGTAATGTTTTATAATCTTTCCCCCTCCAATAAAACCCTTATATTCTAAAAGCAAAGCAAATACCCTTTTGTTCATCCCACTTTAAAGAATATCTTGCTAACATCTAACCATTGGGCACTGAAGCTTATGCTACTCAGGTGTGCCAACTGTGTGCCAGTGCTGAACAGACAAATGGGGGCTCATAAACCTTGGTACACAGCAATGGAATCCTACATCATGAGGAGACACCGAAGACAAGGAACCAAGAAGGAGGAGATGGGGGCAAATTCACCTCTCTGTAATCCACAAACCTCTCTGATGCCCTTACAAGGATTTTGAGTGCATTTCTGCCAGTATCAGCAATGGTGAAGTTCACCTTCACTAAAATCTAATTCCAGCACTAACTGGCAGGCCAGCACTAGTGAAAATAACATTCTGGTTTCCTCCATGACCTCAGTCCCGACATGATAACGGGAGCCCTCAACAACTCATTTCTAGCTTGGAATTCTTGATGGTTTATTTAGTTTGACTGACTGTCGGAGATTGCCATTATGAATACAGTTGCTAGGGAAGGCCTGCTGTAGTGCTGTTTGGCTTTTAAAGAGGTCAGGATTTTGTAAGATCTCAAATAACACTTATGGCTTAATGTCTGCAAACAATGCAGCATTTAACATTTACTATGCATGAAGAGGATCATAGTTCATCATTTATTATTCAAAAATTATGTAAAATATTTTTATGATGGAATATGAAGAATGTGTTCCAAATATTCATGTATATAAACAACACATAATGATTTTACCTTAAAACATCAATATGTAATCTAAAAAGTATTTAGAGTCTGTGACATGGAACCAAATTTAAATATTTCAAAATTCAGACTTTTAATCATGTATCTTTCAAGTGGCTTAGATGGAGCTATGGTTTCCTCCCATTAAGTGAACATTTATTTCTTTATGTAACATTTTTAATGGTAGAAAAAGTTATGGTGGTTTGATTCCCAGAGTTTAAACATACATTTCTAAATTCAAAAACTGATGTCCTGCTCCATTTTCTCATTTTGCATGCCCTAGGTACATGTTTTGGTTTATTGTAAAAGAACATGATTGTGATTTTGGTTCTGAGAGACTGTCTAGAATGTAGTCCAGGTAATGATGGTGTGAGCAGAATGGGCAATGTGATTTGTTTCCCTCATTTGTAATTTGAATCTTTACACTCTTTTCAAATGGGAGAGTAGATTTCAATGGAATACAAGAAACAAATGACTTGCACAAAAGTGAGAATGTATCCAATAAAATTTTTCTATTAATATAATATAAAAATAATATAAAAGTTTAGCTGCTGACTTTGTAGGAAGACTTTTTTTTTTTTTTAAAGAATGGTCTCAATGAGTTTAAGTCCTGCAAATTTGAGAAGGAGGCTACAAATAACAATCCAGAGTCTTAAATCCCTTTATGAACTTGATCCATTTGTTTTAGAAATGAATCATTTTCCAAATTATTATTTTAATTATGTATAACACTTAATAGTACATCCTGTAAAAGTGATAAATTCTTCATAATATTTAACCTCATTATAACTCATATTAAACCCTTCTAGGAAGAAGTGACAACTTGGCTTCCTATGAGAATTACAGAGATTGTGAGTTAATGAAGTTGTCTCTTCCCTACCCTGCTTCATGCACCTTTTCTTCTCTGAAGATGTTAGTTCTCTTCATTTCATATTGGCCTTAGTGGTAACTTCTCCTGGCACTGTACATTCCTAAACACTCACATAAATCGCAAATATGTAGTTTATGAAATCACATAAAAGCATGCTGTTGTGTGCTAGAAAAAAATTCTCTAATTTAAAATTGGTTTGCTTGCACCAAACAACATAGTCAGCTAAAGGTGAATCCAGCACTGGAAATCAAATCTTAACATTATATTAGCTCATAATATACTTGGTAATTTTATTTTATGAACATGATTAAAACTACTTAAATAGAATATTTCATGTTTTGACTTAGGAGTTTTGTTTGTTCCCAAATTACATTTATAAGGTTTGAATTATTGGCTGCCATTGACTTTAATTAAACTCATTAGAGCCTCAAATGTCTGGCACTTGTTAGGGAGGTTAAAAAAAATAAAACAAGTTAAAACAAGTTTTAAAATCAGCCAAGTGACTTGATACAAGCTCTCCCTGCAATAGCCTTAATAAGCCATGCTGGGCCACAACTCTGCTAGCACTGTGCAGCTTGACCCTGGCTGATGTTTTTTATAGTAAGAAGAAAAAAAGTGTTCAAATTCCTTATTCTTCAATAAAGGATGCACTCTGTTCAAGTGAATGCCTTCGGCGACTTGGTTTGAATGGAAGTGCATGCAAAATGACTGTCTTATTATTTGCTTTCTGCAGGATGGGCTCTTGACTAAGGTAAGGAGTGGTGAAACAGTACTAGCTAATTGAGTCCTTCTTAGTCCGTGTCATCGGGATATCCAAACATTCAGTTAGGGAAGGAAAATACCAGCCATATGGATACTCTGGTGGCAGAAGGCCACACACTCCCATGTCTGGAGTCATCCACATGGCTGGCTGAGTGGCTGAGATTTATGTGGGTGCTCCTTGATGTGCAGACAACGCTGCTGGGACAATTTTTAGATTGCTTATGTCCTTGGGTCTTAGTTTGTGTGTGTGTGTGTGTGTTCTAATTTTTAAAAATGTATTTATTCATTTAGTATTCTAGTTTCATCACATGCTAAAACAGAGGGCTGCAAAGTGAAAAAAATTATCCAAGGCCTTTGGGCCTAGAAAGTGAGCGAATAATGCTCTCAATATAAGGTAACTTGGGGCTGGAATTGTGGAGTAATGGGTTAAGCTGCTGCCTGTGATGCCAGCATCCCATATGGGCACTGATTTGTGTCCCAGCTGCTCCACTTCAGACCCAGCTCCCTTCTAATATCCTGAAAGACAGCAGAAGATGACTCAAGTACTTGGGCCCCTGCCACCCAAGTGGGAGACCCAGGCTTCTGGTTTCAGCCTGGCCCAACTCCTGCCTTTGAGACGATTTGAGGAGTAAATCAGCAGATGGAAGATCTCTCTCTCTCTCTCATTTCTATCTCTTTCTCTCTCTCTGTCCTCTCCCTGTCTCTGTAACTCTTTCAAATAAATAAATAAATGTTTAAAAAAATCAGATAACTAGCAGTTAATACTCTTTTCACCACAAGTTACTTCCTCTATGAATACTGTGAGCATCAGAATGCCTATTTGCTCACGCGATACAACCTTCACACTCCAAGTATCTTCAACTCTTCCCATTTGCCACGGTGGACCAGGGAGAAGGGGGATCCATACACAATTGTACATCTCATTATAGTTTTCAAAGTTCTGATGCTCCAGGAAACTGCACTTGTTTGTTCCTGGCTGATTTGTTCAACAGTTCATCACTGAGAGCTTTCCCACCAGTGTCCTGATCTACTGTGTCTTCCTCCTTGCCCCTTTCCCATTCATTCTTCAATCTAAAGTCCTAGAATTCCAGCTTGTTCTATGAGATGTGAATGATGTCTTTAATTTTCTTTATGGAATTAATGAAAACGTGAGAAATGTGATGAAATCAGGGCATGGTATAGAAATACAGCTATAAGACAAGACATTTAGTGATTATTAGTTTCCATGAATTTCCTGGCTATAAACCCTGGTTGTTCTCTCCTTCTCCTCATATCCAAAGGATTAAATTACAGACTCAGCAGTTAATGAATCTGCATGAAGTTTTGCCTTGGCCAAGGGTAAAAATATGGTTAGAAATGGTAGTAATGGAGAGTCCACAGTCTTAAAAGAAAAGAGAAAATGTTTGTGTGTGCGTGTGTGTGTGTGTGTGTGTGTGTGTTTAGGGAGGTATGAAATGAAAGGCAGGAAAAGCTATAGTAACAGTGACTTAGAAGGAGAAAAGGCCACAAAGGTGGCAAGAATGAGTCTCTTTATTTTTCTTTTCAACTTTTATTTAATAAATATAAATTTCCAAATATAACTTTTGAATTATAGCAGTTTTCCCCCCATAACCTCCCTCCCACCTGCAACCATCCCATCTCCCACTCCCTCTCCCATCCTATTCTTCATCACGATTTATTTTCAATTATCTTTATATACAGAAGATCAATTTAATATATACTAAGTAAAGATTTCAACAGACTGCACCCACAAAGACACACAAAGTATAGAGTACTGTTTGAGTAGTAGTTTTACCATTAATTCTCATAGTACAACACATTAAGGGCAGAGTCTCTTGACCAAAGTCTTACCACACCAACCTGTTGAGCATTCCACAGAGAGTGGCACTAAGAGAAATTCAATTCTCACTGTTTGAGTTGGGAGTATATTGCCAAAGTCTCAACTTGGAACTTGGAATTTATTTTCCCATAAAAATAATGTACTAGAAAAGGATTTGTTGTTGCCAAACCCTGATTCATTGGAAGCTGCCTCAAGTGGTCTACACCCTGTTTATTCTATTAGAGGATAAACATGGAGCTCTGTATATTAGGAAATTACATTTAAAAAATAAAACTGTCAAGATTACATTTAAATTTAAATTTTTTAAATTAAAAAAAACTTAATTGACAAAAATAATGCTATATATATTTTAACTTTTTAAAACAGATTTTTAAAATTTATTTAAAAGGCAGAGTGAAAGAATGAAAGAGAAAGACACACACACACACACACAGAGCTGTTCCATCCACTGGTTCTCTCCTGAAAAGGCCACAATGGCTAGGATCTCCACCCGGGTCTCCCACATGGGCTGCAGTGGTCCAGACACTTGGGCCATCTTTTGCTGCCTTACCAGGCACATTAGCAGCCAGCTGGGTGGGAAGCAAAGCAGCTGGGATATAAATCAGCTATCCAGTATGGGATGTCATGGTCGCAAGCAGCAACTTATATGTTGTACCACAATTCTGGTCTCAGGATGTTATTTGTAAAATTTTAAATTTAAAAAATGTGATCTTTGTTATATGTGTTCAATGTGGAAGAATATAAATAAAACTAACATATCAAAAATATTATTGTAAATTATTAAATTCTCTAGTACTATTTATATAATACATCAGGGAAATAAAGGATTACATAAACATTGTTTCATTGGGAATATGTTTTTGAATTCTTAATGGTGAATTAACAAATCAGCTTTGTAATGCTAACCATTCCTAAATTGGAGAGGGTCTGTACTAGATTGCAGTGTCACTTCTTCTTTTCTTTTTTCTTTTTTCTTTTTTTTTTATTGAGTGAAGAAGCTTAAGTACATCTAATTTTTCTTCTTGTGATTTATGCTTTTTTACCCTTTAAGTTTTTTTTAAAGATTTATTTATTTATTTGAAAGGCAGAGATACAGAAAGACTGATGAGAGATATAGAGATAGAGATAGAAAGAGAGAGAGAGAGAGAGAGAGAGAGAGAGAGAGAGAAAGCCAGGAGCCAGGAGCTTCTCCGGGTCTCTCACGTGGATGCAGGGGCCCAAGGACTTGGGCCATCTTCTACTGCTTTCCCAGGCCACAGCAGAGAGCTGGATTGGAAGTAGAGCAACTGGTGCTGAAGTGTCTTTTCTAATTGAAGTGTGTAGACATCTAAAAGCACTATTTTTAAAAAAGATTTCTTTTATTTATTTGAATTTCAGAGTTTGAGAGTTCGAGAGTTTGAGAGAGAGAGAAAGAGAGAAAGAGAGATCTTCCATTAGCTGGTTCACTCCCCAAATGGCCAAAGGGCTGGTTCTGGGCCAGGCTGAAGCCAGGAGCCAGGGGGTTCTTCTGGGTCTCTCTTGTGGGTGCAGGGGCCCAAGGACTTGGGTCGTCTTCCACGGCTTTCCTAGGCCACAGCAGAAAGCTGGATTGGAAGTAGAGTAGTGGAACTGGAACCAGCACCCACATGGCATGCCAGCACTGCAAGTGGCAGCTTAACTCACTATGCCACAGCGCAGACCCTGGGAAAGCACTAGCAATTAGCACAAATACCATGATGAAGCAGAAACTTAATCATTACGGGAAGTTGATATTTAACATGACACACATCTTTGATAAAAGTTAGACTTGGTTTCTTTAATACCAAAGAGGTTATACAAGAAAGGAATATTTGTTAAATGCTCACACAGTTTTCAGGCTGTATGCTAAATGTTTGATATTATCTCAGTTAATTACCACACTAATCAAGTGAAATGGGCATTTTATGCCCATTTTCTCTGGGAGAACTGAGTTTCAGTGAGCCTAAGGAATTTGCAAAGGTTGAAATGAAGATTTCTTCCTAAATTTTGTTTACAAGTTTTAGCTCTCCTATGTAGAGCAGAGTCATTTAACAACCTATTTATTTATTTTTAAATTTTTAAATTTTAGAAGTAGAGTTATAGAGACTGAGAGGAAGAGACAGAGAGAGAGGTCTTTCATCTGCTGGTTCACTCCCCAAATGGCTACAGCTAGGCTGATCTGAAGCCAGGAGCCAGGAGCTTCTTCTGGGTCTCCCACTTCAGTGCACGGCCCAAGAACCCAGGCCATCTTTCACTGCTTTCCCGGGCCACAAGCAGAAAGGTGGATCAGAAGAGGTGCAGTTGGGACACGTACAGATGCCCACATAGGATGTTGGCCCTGCAGGTGGAGGCTTGCCCTAACACACCCCATCCTATTTAATTTGTAGCTCCTTCCTTCTCAGGTCCTTCCTTTGACTGAATCTACCACAAAGGAATCAAACTGGGCTCTTCCAGTCCCCTATCAAACATCAATGCTCATGAAAGCAACTTTGTTCATTCATTAACTTATCTGACATAACCAAATATTTAGAACAAAATTATAAGTGATTCTTATATTAACATCATTTATTGCCACTGAAATTCATAAGTAAAAATTGAAATAATTTAGTTATTTCAAAATATTGAGACTTTTTCACATTTTGTTTTAATATTTAGTGACATTTAGAAATAACCTGTGCAGGTCACTCCATTGTGGCTAAATAAGAAATATCACATACTTAGGTAAATGGAAATATTTCATTTTATACAAGTATTTCATTGCTGTCTAATATTCCTCCCTTAAATAAGTCAACCGATCATACTAACCCTGTCATTGCTACACCTCAATTAACTTCCAAATGCCAAACTAGCTGACAGTCTGAGTTATTATAAATGAACTGACTTATAATAAGCCTACCTAATATTAAATTTGTATTGAATTTTATTTTCATATAATCTACATCAATGATCTTTTGGGGGAGATGTACAGTATTTGAATATTTTCTTGCTTTAAGGCTGGGTTATCAATATTACAGGCACATTTATTTCATTCTTAACCGGTTGCCATTTTTATAACAGGGACAAAGTTTTATATCAGGAATGTTATTTGGAAGTTTTTTTTCCAGTCATTTTAATTTCAAATATTCTTAATTTCATATTTGGTAGCAAATTCTTGGTGGTTACAGCAGAGCTGTTGGTTGGGTATTTTCTCAAGAAAAAAGGAAGATATAGATAAAGAGCTTATTAGATACACAAGTTTTCATAACACCATCATCTATTAGGAAACTTCAACAGATCACAATGGGTCAAGTGAGAAAGGTACAAGTGAGAAAAATGAGTCAGGCTTAGATAATATGTGCTAGCAGATCTGTTGTATACAGATTACTATATTTCCACATCCATGACTAAAGGCTTTAGTTGCAAACCCTATAATCCCACACAATATTTTCCTAGCATTCCCTGGACATGGAATAAATTGTTTCTAACTTTTCCCCTCTCCTCGTGCCTCCACCCTACCCTTTCCAATAACTCCTCCCTATCACAATTAATGTCCACATAGCTGTTTAGGAGGTTTCCTGATTTCGTGTTTTAGATCAAAACAGAAGGATCACTTTAGATCAAAAAATAATAATTACTTTAGCTAAATAATTATATTTTTTCTAGATTATATGCTCCAAAAACATCATCTAAAATGAAGCAACTGGAAATGAAATTTTAGATGCATCACTGGAACAGATATACAAATATAGCTCCTATGATTTGATGGGTGAATCAGACTGCCGCTCTCACTAATCTAATCAGAATGCATCTTTTGGTCTCATTTGATTCTCCCACGCATTTACCATCTAGTGTGAAAATGAGTCAGTTGGAAAATGCATTTCATGTGCCTTTTTTTTTTTAAAGAGAATGTTCTTCTCTAAAAGAAGAGCCAAATCCCAATAAAATATCTTTGTTCACTCATATTTTATGTCTAGTAGGTTCTATAATATGTGTCAATTTCTCTTTCATTTGACAGCCTTCTCATTTGCAAAGTGCTATGTATTTTATATTCATTCAGCAACATGTTCCTTATTTGTAACTTTTCCACTAGAGAATCTTAATATTAATATATTGTTTTCATTGTTTTTTTTTAGATTTATTAATTTTATTTGAAAGGCAGAGACAGATAGATGGAGAGAGAGAGAGAGGTGTTAGAGAGAGAGAGAGACAGAGAGAGAGACAGAGACAGAGAGAGGTCTTCCATCCGCTGGGTCACACCCCAAATGGCTGCAAACTCTGGAGCTGTGCCGATCCTAAGCCAGGAGCCAGGAGCTTGTTTTGGGTGTCCAAAGTGGGTAAAGGGGCCCAATTACTTCAGCCATTTTACATTGCTTTCCCAGGCCACAGCAGAGAGCTGGATCGGAAGTGGAGCAGCCAGGACTCGAACCAGTGCCATATGGGATGTCGGCACCGCAGGTGGTGGCTTTACCGGCTAAGCCACAGTGCTGACCCCTCATTGTTTCAATTTGAGTTTCCAGCAGAATTTAGTAATATATTCAGTTGTGCATCTTCTGAGGCCTAGAAAACAGGTAAGAGATTTTATTCTCCATCATTTCAATGTCACATCACTTTGATTTAGATTTGAGTATGAGGCTTCTGTGTATTTGTTTATCATTTCCATCTGCTCTATCCCCTTTTTGTAACTGAGGGGATGGGATGTGCCACCACACTGAACTGTCATTCCTGTAAATAATGACTTATTGATACATCTGTCGATTATGTTATGAAGTTTCAAACAGCAGCCAATTAAATTTAAATGAAACTGATTTCTTTGCATGTCACTTCTCAGTGTATGGGACTCAGTTATCTTACTAGGAAACTTTAATAACAAACAGAAGAGAGAAGGGATAAGGATTAGGTCACACATACCTACAAATTGTTACTCTAATATATTTTTTAAAAGTTTGAGCCTTTAATTTTATTTTGAAAGTTTTGAAGGGGATAATTTAAAAAATTCTATAATGCATTCTTTCCACAATAATTTAAATTGTTGGCTCTTAAGTTTTTAAAATTTCTTTATAACTAAGTGAATTTCTATTTTTCAAAAATAGAAGTACATTCATTTATTTAATTTTGAGAAAATCTTCATGTTTTGCAGACTATCCTTCATTATGTCAGCACAAGACAGTGTTGACAAGGAAGCACCATCTTTCTTTAGTCTCTCACTCTTCATCAGGGGCAGATGCAGAATTTCTTTTTCCTTTCAGTGTACATGATACTTCTATTTAATGTATATCAAAGGATTGAAATAAGTAAACATAACAAAGACTCCTTTAGCCTCATTCTAACTGGTCAAATATTCATGTCAAAAATTTGACATTGCTGTCAAGTCAAAAGGAGGAGGAAGAAGGGAGCCAACATTTCTCAGCACTCCCTTTATGTTGGAAATTTCCAACATAATGTCTCATTTATTCTTCATGTGCTGCGATCTGGACATTATTATTTTCAGTTTTGGAAATGAGGCACAAATAAATTAAGACGCTTACTTAAAGCATCCCAGCTGGTATTTTTTGGAGCCAAATTTCCCTTGTTTCTTTTCTCTAATTATTTCTTACTGTAACCCATGACATTTATTTCCAAGTGATTTCTGGTCTTCTGAGTCACGAAGCTATAAGGTGCAAATATACAATGGCATATTAGTCTTTAATTTTTTTTTTGTCACAATATCCTCTTTCCTACTGTCAAAGTTAAGAAGTTTCAGATTCATATTTAATTTATACTAGAATTTTCCCTTAAAATATTGTGATTTTAGTACTTTAGGTTGCTGAAAATGTTATTGTTCTATATACATATCATGTTTACCTGGGTAGAGCTGTTTAAGGATTCAATAAAAAGTCTGAATCATAGAATAATGGTGTCAGCAAGGACCTTAGAAAGGACTCTAAGCTCTGAATCAATGTCCAACATTGTGATAAGAGTGAGCCTATAAAAGAGGTTAGGCTCTGCCATCCCCTCTCAAGAAGCCCCCAGAGGCATCCTGTCCATCGTCCATCTCCAAGGTGAGACCAGGGCCCTGAAAGGTTCTACAAATCTCTGCACTTCCTGCTCCCTCCTGGCCCTGCCCACACTGGCCTCTGTGCTGCTGCGGCTTGGAAAAGCCACGCTTGTTTCCACCAATGGCTGCTGCATTGCCTGTTTCCCTTGCCAGGGGCATTCCTTTCACCTACCCTTATCACTCACTTCCTTTCTCTTTCAGGTCTTTGTTCAGATGAGACCTTCTCTATTGGGCCTTTTCTGACCACTTTATCATCAATTACACACTCTCATCCCTTATTCACTAGGCCTCTTCCTGGCTTGGTCCTCCTTGAACAACATTCAACATACCCAACATATGGTATATCCATTTTTTTATCTTTCTGTCTTGCTAGTAAAAGGTAAACTCCACAAAGAGCAGAAACTTCACAATTTTAAAACTTCACTGTTCACTGGGGTTTCCCAGCCTGTGGGATAGTGCCTGACACCTGGTAAATAGTTGATAAATGTTTGTTAACAGAGTACATGCACAGAAATTCCAACACATATTACTTGCAGTGAATGCCATGCTGAGTTCAAGAAGAATGCTGGGAAAATAAGAAAAAAGTAAATCCAGTAGTTCAGGTTTCTTAGCTGGAAAAGTTTAAGAGAAAGTTGATGTGAGTCAGCCATGTATTGTCAAGTGAACTTGTTCCTATCAAATAAGTTACTTGAGCAAACCTCAATATTGTTCTAAAATAAAAGATATTGACAAAATTTAAAAATAGAACTACCAGGCCAGCACTGTGGTGTAGCTGGTAAAGCTGCCGCCTACAGTGCTGGCATCCCATATGGGTGCCAGTTCTAGTCCTGGCTGCTCCATTTCTGATCCAGCTCTTTTTATGGCCCAGGAAAACAATAGAAGATGGCCCAGGTGCTTGGGCCCCTGCACCCACATGGGGGACCTGGAAGAGGCTCCTGGCTTTGGATTGGCTCATCTCTAGCCATTGTGACCATCTGGGGAGTGAACAAGAAGATTGAAGACCTCTCTCCCTTTCTCTCTCTGCCTCTGCCTTTCAAATAAATAAATAATAATAAAAAACAAAGGAAATGAAATAAGTATGCTAATGAAATAGTTGGACCCTCATATTTAGTACAATAGAATTCACAATAGCAAAGATATGGAAACAGTCTTGTGTCTCTCAATGAATGGGTAATTAAGTATTCATATATTTATTAATATATTGATTAATATGCACATACACAATGTATATATCAAAGAATATTGCATAGTCTTAAAAAAAAGAAAAAGAGGGGCCGGTGCTGTGGCATAGTGGGAAAGGTACCACCTGCAGTGCCAGTTTGAGTCCTGGCTGCTCCACTTCCGATCCAGTTCTCTGCTATGGCCTGGGAAAGCTGTAGAAGATGGTCTAAGTCCTTGGGCCCCTACATCTGCATGTAAGACCTGGAAGAAGCTCCTGGTTCTTGACTTTAGATTGGTCCAACTCTAGCAGTGGTGGCCATTTAGGGAGTGAACCAGCAGATGGAAGAAATACCTCTCTCTCTCTCTCTCTCTCTCTCTCTCTCTCCCCCTCTTCTCTGCTTCTCTGTAACTCTGCCTTTAAAATAAATAAATAAATCTTTAAAAAAAGAATCCTGCCATTGGGGGAATGTGGATCTATTTGGAGGAACTTATGTTAATTGAACTAAGCTGGGCACAGAAAGACAAATATCACATGACACCATGTGGAGTATAAGGAAAGCCAAATTTATAGAAGCAGAGTAGAATGGTGGTTACCATGGGCTGGAGGTGGAGAGACATCGGTCAAGGGTGAAAATTCTCAGTTACAAGATGAATAAGTTCTGGAAATTCAGTGTACAGCATGATAACTACAGTTAATAATTATATATTGTATATTTGAAATTTGCTAGGAAAATAGATCTTTAGTGTTCTCATCCCCTCACCAAAGGGAACTATATCAGGTGATGGATATATAATTAACTTGATGTGGGGGTCTTTTAACTTTGTGTGCTTGTGTCAAACCACCACATTATATGTCTTAAGTGTGAGTATATATAATTTTTATTTGTCAAATACACCCCAATAAACACAGAAAAACAAAAAAAAAGTTTAAAAAGGGCTAAGCCATTAATTTGGTATATACTGTTCCATGGGTGGGCAGGGTATGTAAATTCCATAAAATCCTTGTAAGCCTTTGTGGCTTTCATTAGTTGTTATCACTTTAATTTAATAACACTGAGGGAAAAGAAATTGAATACACATCTAGGAAAGAAATATGAAAGAATTAAACTTAACAAATCTCTTCCATTCAACCTTCTCCTGCCTACTGGAAAATGTACTTTTGGTATTATGGATAGAATTTGGACTGATGTAGGGAGAAAGGAGGAAGATATAACTTTAAATGAAATAGCGTGATTAAGACAAGTTAAGACAAGTGTTCTGTATTTGGGTCCCTGAGCTTGCTACTTTGCTCAGCTCCTAACTACATCTTACTACTGATGCATACTCTGGGAGGCAGTGCTGATGACTCAAGTGATTGGTTTTCTGTCATCTATTTGGGAGACACGGATTGGGTTTCTGGCTCCTGATTTCAACTCTAGACGGAGGTCACTGCAGGCATTTGGGGAGTGAACCAGTAGATAGTAACTCTCTCCCTCTCTCTTTTTCCCTGTTGCTCTTTTTAAAAAGTAAATAAGTAATTCAATAATAGTAAAAATAAGAAATGTTATGACATTCTTTTTCACATGTGACAGGTTACTCCGCGACTACTGAGCTTCTTTTGTGTAAATTTCTTAAAAAATAAATACTATATATCTTAATGAAAACCAACATATATGTATACTTCTTGATGCTATTAATTTCTGTTACTGGAGACTTAGATTGTGGCAATGAGTTGGGAGTATTTGTTATAAGATTGTTACTTTGGGAGTGGTGTCGCGGTACAGTAAGTTAAGCTACTGCTTGGGATGCCTGCATCTCATGTCGGAGTGCCTCGTCCAAGTCTGAACTACTGCACTCCCAATTCAGCTTCCTGGCCTGGGAGACAGCAGATGATTGCTTGGGTCCCTGCCACCTGTGCTGGAGACCTGGGTGGAGTTTCTGACTCCTGGCTTCAGCCTGGCCCATGGCTGTTACAAGCATTTGATGCAGTGAACCAGTAGGTAGAAAATCTCTGTCTCTCTGTCTCTCTCAATCTATCATTCTTTCAAATAAATAAACAAAACTTTAAAATATATGTTTACTTCTTACTTTGAACTGTGCAATACAGAACATTTTAAAGGAATATAAACCCTATTTTTAATTTATAAAAGGCTAATTTTGAAAAAATCCATATAGTCCATTAAGGCAGATTGTGCACATGAGATTAACAGGGCTGGAGCCATCAAATTTGCTCAATATATTTTCTTGATTGAGTAAATAAAAAGGTGAATGACTAATTCTCAGAAATAAATTTGGAAAAGAAAAATGCAACAGTTTCATGAAATTCTAAAAAAGACTGTAGCAACTGAAAAGAAACAATATGGCCTAGGTAGTGTCCCAGAGAACAGAAAAGCCTGGACTCCTTCCAGAGTTAGACCAGGAATGCCAAAAGTTCTGCAAGGCAAGAAAAGGGCAGAGTTTGGGCTTGAAGCCATGAGGCCTGAGGCAAGACTGGAGCCCCAACTGGAATAATGGCCATAGGCAAGATCCTTGACCTGCACATAAAGTTCCAAGGGCCAATGTCAGGTTAGGGGCCAATGATCAAGTCTCACATACAAAGATTGGCAACAGAATAAAAGGGAAAGTGTAACACTTCCTGGTTCAATGTCTAGTTATATTTAATCATATTGGTAATTGTGACATGAAGTCTCCCAGAGAATCCTTTTGTGATATTTTAGAGATTGTGTTAACTTTTAGGCAAATGCTCTTTGTAGTTACTTCCAGGGTATGGACTGTCTTTGCCTCAGTCAAAATCAATACATGTTAGTCATTTACCATGTAAACGTCTCTGTATTCATTGTCTTCTTCTTTTTTTTTTTTAATTTACTTTTATTTATTTTTTTATTATTTTTTTTGACAGGCAGAGTGGATAGTGAGAGAGAGAGACAGAGAGAAAGGTCTTCCTTTTGCCGTTGGTTCACCCTCCAATGGCCGCCGCGGCTGGTGGGCTGATCCGATGGCAGGAGCCAGGTACTTCTCCTGGTCTCCCATGGGGTGCAGGGCCCAAGGACTTGGGCTATCCTCCACTGCACTCCCTGGCTACAGCAGAGAGCTGGCCTGGAAGAGGAGCAACCGGGACAGAATCCGGCGCCCCGACCGGGACTAGAACCCGGTGTGCCAGCGCCGCAAGGCGGAGGATTAGCCTAGTGAGCCGCGGCGCCGGCTCATTGTCTTCTATTGAGTTGATGCTACTTTTGTAAATGACATTTCCTCATCAAAATCAGGATGTAAATGATTGAGATACCACAATGAATCTCACTTCCTCTGTTAGTAAGCCATGTTCCTGGCTTTCCATGAGCCTATGAGGGTTCCAAAGTGTCATGGAAGGCATCTCTCTTCTCTACTATAAAAATGTCTGGGAGTTTCATCTTTGACTTGATGTGGGAAAACCTGGGTGTTCCACAAGATGGTGATGGAGAATTCATTGAATATGAGTATGCAGATCTAGCTGTCCATGCCGTGTAGGTGAGGGTGTATATTAGTGCATAATTTGATTTGATACTTGTAGCAGTGGTGAGATTAATTAAGAAAACCTGAGTTCAACCCTGAGTTTTGTGGGTAACTATAGAGCAAGAAGAAGCAAAGGAATGGAATTGGCTGAATATGCAGAGTCCCAGAGTAACAGAGAAAGCACTAGTTAAATGAGTATTTTCTCCACCTTACAGACAGAGCTTCTTGGAATAATTTTAGGAAAAGAGAGAGAATTTTCTTTTGTTTCCCTACACATATTTGTGTTCTGTGGATCCTATCTCATCCATGCTGTCTTAATAAAAATAGCTAAGATAATTGAATAGACAAATTTTCTTTCTTGTTGAATATATGAAGTAGTCCTCAGGGAACATGGACAGAATTGAGGCACCTCTACTACAGAAAGCTCCATTTTCAATGTTAGTGTTTCTATAAACCAGTTCAATTCATGTGTATTGTAACTCTCCCACACAGACAGAACTGAGGGTCTTATAGGTGTTCGGAAGTAAACTGACATATGGTATAGACTAGATGATGGATTTGTCATAATTGGATGCTCAAAATCAAATGATGAGGATTAATGGATTTATAGTAACCTTTAAGACGATTGTATGTCATATCATCATTCCCTTTTCACAGGTTTTCAGATTCCTAATGCAGGATAGGGTAGCAAATATACATCGCACCTAATCAGGAAATCTTCACATAGAAGGTTTAATGTTACACGTGCATATTTAAAAAGTCATATAATGCTATGTATTAAAAATGTTTTGATATTAAAGTGCTTCACACATACCCATACCAACAACTGTATGAGGGGACTTGTAAGTTTGTGGAAACACATATTATGAAAAATTATATATAGATTTAGAAATTTTTTGTACCAAATAAATTTAATCAAATTTTCCACAAACACTAACTTACTAGAGAGATAGAGATAGAGATAGAGATAGATAGATAGATAGATAGATAGCGATAGATTGCCCACCCACTGGTTTACAAATGCCTGCACTGACTCAGACTAGTTCAGGGCCAAAGCTGGGTGGCAGGTATAGAATCTGGGTCTCCTTACAAGAGTTATGGGAACCCAATTATTTCAGCCACCATTGCTTCCTCTTAGCATCTGTGTTATCAGGAAGCTGGAGTCAGGAGCTGGAACTGGGAGTTGAACCTGGATACTCTAATGTGCGACATGGGTATCTTAACTGCTAAGCTGAATGCCCCATGCCTACAAGAATATTTGGAAGTTCCTTTGTATGTATTTATCAAGCGTATATACCTCCACAAGAATTTATAGCAAACTTGAGTGGGTACCTATAGGAAGACATGAAGCTGGCAATCCAGAGATAAAGAACAATGAACAAATGAAAGAATATCATTATTGGAATTAATCATGAAAATATGCCAGGAGTTGAAGAGTATTAATTTTACAATATTTTTCGCTTGAGATCCAAGGAGAGAAGAGAGAAAAACAAATTAATTTACTAGGAATTCATATTAAGTAACAATTTATCTGGGAAACCACTCTTAAATGGTGATACCCATGAAAGACTATGGGGTTTTAGTTTTCTATAGTACAGGTAATTACTGTGATGTGGCTGCCAAAGAAAAGCTAACTCTGGGCACATTAAAAGGAAAGATGTTGATCAGAACAAGAGAGGTTGTAGAGGTAGCTCTGTTTGTAGAACACACTCTGGTGTGATGCTCATTAGTCTGGTTGGCAAAGTTTAAGGATATTAACAAATAAGCTATATTTAGTGAAGAGTATTCTGTTATTGGAAATAGCTCAATATATACTTAATTAGGATATTAAACTCTATCTAAAACCCAGGTGTACAAAATGATACTTTCTTACCATCTGTAATTACATAGTATCTGCCATTTAATCTCTGATTTACTGAGTAGTTGGAAAAAAAATCCCCATCCAACTAAGGATATATCTTCCACCCCTAAATTATTATTAAATTCTGAGGTCTTAGGTATTGCTCTTGTATTCGGGGTAGGGACTACATAGTTTTTAGTCATCAGTCCCACAGGTAACAGATGAGAGAACCATTGTTTACCTGTTTCTCCTTCAGCTTAGCTAAAAGGAAACCCAAGGTCAGAAAAGGAAACAGAGGAAGCTGATTCTGCCTGATAGGCCACTCAGCTCTCCACTCGGCATCCGGCTGCCTCACCACTGGTCCCAGTGGGAACTGGAGGAGAGGACCCCTTTACTTTTGGGAGAAATAGAGATTTCTCTCTCTTTTTTTCTAGATCCTCAAATCAAAATTTTCTAGATCTTCATATTTTCAGACATCTCTTTTTAGTATGAGGAAAATTTTTCCTTCATGTTTTTTAAGACATTAGCTTAGAATCCTCGAAATTCTTAGATCTTTTGAAAAACAAAGCCAAAAGTACTGCTAAGTTCCACTTTGCCAGATACTTTTTGAAATCAGTATAAATACACAATCATCTCCTTGAATAAAATAAGGGAAAAAATAAATGCCAACAATAAACAAAAAAATTCCCTAACACAAAAGAAAAAGATAATGTAGTATTTTCCAGCCACATAGAGGAAGAACTTTCCAATGACGAGAGTTTTTCAGTTATAGAGTAGATTGCTTTGGGAATGAGTGTATCATCAGAGGGACATCTCCACTAATTCACGGTATAGTGAGGATTAGTGTTTTCAGCACTGGGTGGGAGATTGGATGGGATGACCTCTAATGCTCTGGCCCTGTGTGAGAGTATTGGAAAATGGTAATCCCATATTCTGCCTCTTCAAGTACCAAAATGGTAGTGCCTGCTAACTGAGAGGTTACAAAATATGTAATGAAAGAAAAAAGTTTTAATTTAAAAATTTGGTAAGAGATGCACCATCTGGCACACACTACGTGATTACTATGTGGACTTAAATTTGATTCAAGATTAAAGATTGTATTAAAGGCCGGCGCCGCGGCTCACTAGGCTAATCCTCCACCTTGCGGCGCCGGCACACCGGGTTCTAGTCCCGGTCGGGGCGCCGGATTCTGTCCCGGTTGCCCCTCTTCCAGGCCAGCCCTCTGCTGTGGCCCGGGAGTGCAGTGGAGGATGGCCCAGGTGCTTGGGCCCTGCACCCCATGGGAGACCAGGAAAAGCACCTGGCTCCTGGCTCCTGCCATCGGATCAGCGCGGTGCGCCGGCCGCATCGCGCTGGCCGCGGCGGCCATTGGAGGGTGAACCAACGGCAAAGGAAGACCTTTCTCTCTGTCTCTCTCTCTCACTGTCCACTCTGCCTGTCAAAAAAAAAAAAAAAAAAAAAAAAAAAAAGATTGTATTAAAAATAAAATTATGTATTTTCATAGTAAGTGTAAATAAGACTTACAAAAATCATAACCTGTTTTTAAGAAAATGAGTTTTGATGACTTGTCAAATATTCATGTCAGTTTGTAAGTGAGAAAATGAAAACCTACTACTTCTTAAAATGAAAACAAAATTCCTCATAAGAAAAATATCTAACATATAAAGTATATTAATGTTTTTGGTTTCTTTTTCATTTTAGCTTGTATGCTTCAAAATAACCACAAATAATTTTTCTCTAGATTCTTTCAAATACTATATATGTGCCTATGATTCAGTGCATATCATGTAAATAATATGAGAGATAAGAACAAATAGATAAGTATGTAGTCTGATAGCTGAAATTATAAAGTGACTAGAACCTATAAGATCACCCTGGTATGTGAATCTAATCTGTCATTTTTCTTTTTCCGCTCTGCAAAGAGCCTAATTTAACATAATAAAATACTAACAAAAAAAAAAAAGGAAAGAAGGAAGAGAGGGAGGAAGGAAGTTGCTTTAATGAAAAATTTACACATAGTGTACTACTTCATTTTGGAATATTACATTTGTTACTGTTAATGAAGTCTGGTGGTTCAAAGAGAAACAGCAGGAGTGGTGACTGGATGTCTGGTTATCATCTGTCATCTTTCCCTGAAACAGGAGGCAGAGATGGGTGTGATGGTTACTTTCACGTGTCATCCTCACTAGCATGGAGTGTCCAGATATTTGGTCAAACATGATTTTGGGTGTTTATGTGAGGGTGTTTCTGGATAAGATTAGCCTCTAAAACAGTAGACTGAAAATGCAGAGTATCCTCCCTAATGGGGGTGAGCCTTACCCTATTAGTTGAAGGCCTGAATAGAGTAAAAATGCTGATCCTCCATATACAGAATTTCTTTAGAATGATTGCTTTTGAACTGGAATGTAGACTTTTTCCTGCCTTTGACTGGAACCAAAACATGGCCCTTCTTGTATTTTGAGGACATTGGCTCCCAACCAGAACTATCCCATTGGTTTTCCTGATTCTCCGTCTCTTGAACTCAGATTGAATCTAAACTGTCACTCTCCAGGATCTCTATCTGACTGCATATCTAGGAATACATCTGCTTCTATAACTGCATGAACCATTTCCTTGTAATAAATACCCTTTTTTCTCTATATGCTTCCCACTGAGTCTATTTCTTTGATGGACAAGGATGTGTGCACCTAGAAGTCTGAACATTGCTGAACATCCTTTGAATAATAAACTGATCATTAACCAGATTTGTTACCCAGAAATATAAGCTACTATATTTTCTTGTCAGTCTTTTATATATGGTTTTATTTACTGTTAAAAGAGATATGATTTCCTCCACTCACTTTTTGTTAGGATGGTACTAGTCCTCACTAATGACTGAAAATGTCATTATAGGGAATATGTAGCATTTGTAGTTTTGCCTACTAAACTTTGAATTAAGTGGCATAAAAAAAGTGAGATTAATGGAAAAGACAGTCAGAAGCATTGAGAAATATGAATGAAAATTAACCTGATAACTATTTTCTTTCATTCTTGCTGCTCAAATATATTCAGAGAAAATTCATGTTATTTTCTGTTGGTTCTGTTTTCCTTCTAGTCTTTTACATCCAGAGAGTTCTCATGAGGCAGAAAAGATAAGTATTTGGGTGAGATGTGCTTTGAATATCTTTACTCTGATGATGAAGGGACTACAAGATGAAGCATTAACTTTTTTCTTTCATTATTTCTCTAAATTCATATTTTAAATCATTAATTCAAAAAATACCAGGGATCTTCATTAAAAAAGTTCATGGAAAAACATGTAGTATGAGAAACATGACTAGACTTCAAAAATTTTGGCATCAGAGTGAATTTATCTTTTAATTCCATTTTTTTAAACTAACATTTTAAACTCTCTTTCTATGTATTGGACACCTACTATGTGCCAGATATTATTATTACTGCTGGGGATAGAACAGTGAACAAAAATGACAATTTCTGTCCTGTTAAACTTACATTATTGTGGGAAATAATAGCAATAAAAATAAATGGTAAAACATATACTATTTAGATACAATCATCTTAAAAATTGGATATACTTTCCCTTAATTTTGGTTTTGTAGTCATGTATGTATTTCAGTATAGCTGTCTACCTACAAACTTTCCTTCTCCTTTCTATTCTTAAATAGTCTTTTCATTTAAATTTATTTAATTTAAACTATTCTATTCAAACTCCAATTACTCATTGAGTTCTTAGTATGCTGGGTGTTTTGGGAGTTATGAAAAACAAAGGAAGGGTGGTGGTGCGGTGGGTTAAGTTGCCACCTGTGATTGTGGCATCCAATACTGGAGTGCTGTGTCAAGTCTCAGCTGCTCATATTCCAAGCCAACTCCCTAATAATTAACCTTAGAAACAATGCATAATGGCCTAAGTAGTTGGGCTCCTGCCACCATGTGGGAGACCTGGAGGGGGTTACTGGCTTCTGGCTTTGTCCTGGCCTAGCCATGGCTGTTGTAGCTATTTGGGGACTGAACTAGTAGATGGATGATCTCTCTCTATATCTCTCTCCTACTCTCTCTCTTCCTTCCCTTTCTGTCTATGTCATTCTGCCTTTCAAATAAACAAACTTTTTTTTTAAATAAATCAAGTATCTCATATGTTCTTTGCTCTCAGAGAAATTTCAATTAATTGTAAATTAAGCACCTGACGAATATTCTGGAGTGGTATGGACTAGGTGAACCTGGGAAAGATGAGTGAAAAAAGTCTACTTTGTAAAAGAAAGTGCCATCTCGGGTTATACTGAAGATGAGCTGTAGTGCTCTGGAATGAGCGATTGAAGAAGGAGGACTCTATCAAGCTGTGGGAAAGGAATAACAAAAGGTGTGAATGACTGTTACATTTGGGAAGGAAGGAAAAGTCTGACTTCTTAGATGTACTCAGTAATTTATGATACAGTGTAGTGATAATCCTAGACTAAAAAGGAGAAATAAAATTGAGCAGTTTTGTATTCCATCTGAAATCAAGATTCAGAAATTTTCACTCCGCATATTTCCTAAACTGAATTAACTTTGGCCTAACCCTTGTGACTTTTGCAATTGTCTGTGTTTTCAGGGTGGAGAATAGATTAATTGAAGGGTTCTATTAACATCATCAAGGAAGGAAAGTTGTTCAGGGAAGCAAAATGTGTTAGAATTGTTTCAGATGTAAGAGAATGAACTCATGTAATATATATGAATTAATATGCCCTGTGACAAATCATGCATCAAAGATCTACATTCTTACTGAAAGAAACAGATCTAATGGATTGGTCTGAGGATTCAAGAAGAATAATCCAAGGAATATGTTTTATTCAACAAAGATCTCATTTAATTCAACAATTATTGTGTACCTCATTTGTACTTAGTATTTTTAAAAAATATTTATTTACTTATTTAATTGAAAGCAAAGTGACAAAGAGAGAGGGAGGGACAGAGAAGAGCTCTTCCATCTACTGGTTTCCTTCTCAAATGACCCTAATGGCTAAAGCCAAGGGACAGCAACTCTGTCATGGTTTCCCACATGGGTGTCAGAGACTCAAGAACTTGAACATTTCTTTGCTGTCACTTAAAGGCATTAGCAGGGAGCTGGATTGGAAGCAGATTAGCTGGGACTTGAACCAGATCTGGGAGTCCCAGTGGGTGGTTTTACCCACAGTACAACACCTGCCCCTGTACTTAATATTTCCTGGGGTGCTATGAAGGATGTAAAATAGAATCTAGTGTTTGAAATTTATACTCCCCTTTGCCTGGGAGTTGCCTTGTGATACTTCTTTAATAAGTACCTCTGCAGAGTCACACCTTGACCCTTCACATCCCTTTTAAAGAATTTTAGGTGCTATATAAGATGGAATCAAATTTTGTTATTCACATTTAGGTGAAGAAAATGACAACAGATAAATGAGGAAGTAAGTGCTTCTTCCAATGAAGGCAAAAACAATTTAGCTCACTTAAGATAAATCCAAACTACTCAGTCTTTTGCAAGTCTTGGAGAGTTTCATTTTTGGTTTCTTGTTCATCTCCAGTTTACGTCCATTCACTGTAGACTTGGAGATACCATAAAAACTAAATTAATTTCACTTTTTCTCAAATGCTGAAAAGATGTCAAGTTTTTAGCTTTTATGTTAGTTGTTTTCTCTTTGAATATGCAACTGAAGGAAAAAAAGGAAAGACCTCACAAAGTAGTAGAATTTCACATTTACCGAGTGCTGATGAGAAGTTGAAGAAAGTTGAAACATAAAATGAGAATTGAATATATGAATAAAAATTGAAGCATAAGATGAGTTTGACTGTTTTTTTTCATATATATTGATTATATGCTTAATTTAAAGTTAATGGATGTCTACTACAATTACAATAGCCAGATCTTATATTAAGTGCTTTCTTACACATTACCCATTAAATTATTTTAGGAAATATGTTGAATAGTTAATAATCCATTCATTTTGTGGTTGTAGAACTGTATTAGAGAATTTAACTGAGTCATACAACTAGTAAAAGACAAGTGGTGGTGGGGCTGGCACTGTGGCATAATGGGTAAAGCTGCCACCTGCAGTGCAATACATATAGGCTCCAGTTCGAGTCCCAGCTGCTCCTCTTCCGATCCAGCTCTCTGCTATAGCCTGGGAAAGCAGCAGAGGATGGCCCAAGTCCTTGGGCCACCTGCACCTGTGTGGGAGACTGGAAGAAGCTCCTGGCTCCTGGTTCCTGGCTTCTGATTGGCACAGCTCTGGCCATTGCAGCCAATTGGGGAGTGAACCAGTGGGTGGAAGACCTCTCTCTCTCTCTCTCTGCCTCTCCTTCTCTCTCTGTGTAAATCTGACTTTCAAATAAATAAATAAATCTTTTAAAAAAAAGAAAAAGTGGTGGTGTGGTAGAGCAAAACACAGCTGTCTTGTCACAATCACTGTGGAACAAGAGTTTTTAAAGGCTGAAAAGAAATTTGAGGTTTCAGTAGACATCATTGTAACAGAGAAGGCATTTGCAGCATCATGAAATGTCTGAACACTTTGTTTTACTGTTACCACTGGTTTAATTGAACCCAAACTTCATAATTGAAAATTGATTCTAGGAAAATTGTATCATTGATCAGCAAATTCTTAAACCTACATGAAAAGGCCAGATAAAGAGGAATTAACAATGTAGTATTGCCATGTAGAGCATTTAATGTAGCCCATCCAGTAATCTGTTCAGTTAGAAGCTGTCGACATTCTTGCCAGTGATTGACTTTGCATCAGGTAAAACAATCTGCCGATTCTCTTACCATTAAAAGCAATTTAGGCAACAAAAAGTAATGCAGGTTTGCTTGACCTTCATATTATAGATTTTGCAACATTGAAAATATTTTTCTTTGTCATTCTTAGGCAGTTGAGGTGAAGGTAAAAAAATTTAAGGCCCTAACTGACTAGCCACAGCAAAAGCTATTTAGTGACATAATTTATAGGGAACATGTGATGGTTTCCAGGAGTGACATGCGTCATCTTCACACATGAAACTATGTAGAATGCAATTTTACAGTTGGGTAAATTCTCAAGGCAGGGCACAGAGATCTGGCTATGGGACACCCATTAATGTCAGAAGGAGTCAAGGGGCTCAATTCCTCATGCCCCTCTTAGAGAATGCACCTACCTGAGCCTATTGGGAGAGGACTCCATTCCTTTCCTGAAAATCTTGAAGACCAGTGTTAACCAATGGAATGTTGTGGATGTGTCTATGGCACTAGGTTAGTTTTTAAGTTTGTCTAGCAAGCTGTGAAAATGGAGAAGTCACACTTTTTTACCCAATATAACTCTAGACTTATGATTGTGAAAAGGCCACTGTGAACACAAATATGTCATATTATGTGGAATAGAAGTCATACAGAAAATTTATGAAAATCAAGGGGAACAAGAGTAAAACATGACAGTATACAGTTATAGTGTTTGCCATATGGCTTCAGTCCTAGGACAGTTATGCAGTAAAGGATTCTTTCAGTATTTCAAGGCTTAGCTTCATGTCTTCCACACAGCCACAGTGGCACATAGATTCTTGTGATGCTTGGCAAAACTCCTTTTGTTCTTTCGTGTATTTACTCATAGATTTGAGCAAGCTCTAAACTGATGCCCTCTAAAAGTTTTCCACTTATCTTGACCATCCTGTGTTGTATTTTCTTTATTTCTTCCCACCCTCTGTCAAAAATCCTAGAACCAGCTTGGTTATGTTGAATGTGCATTGATGGCTGTTGGTGACCAAAAACCATGATTGTCTACAGAGTAATATTAAACACAAAGCAAACAATGATTAATTCATAATTGATAGTACCTAGTATCAGAGATTTTAAAGAGCATCCCTTGGGTATCCCTTCATTTACTCATACAATATGTAACTTTAAAAGTGCCTACCAAGTACAAGGAATGGCCCAGGATACAAAAATGGATAAAATGTAAAGATACAGTTTCTGCCTCCAAAGCAGTAGTTAAAAATCTAGATAGATGTGTTCAACAATGTGCTGTACCACACAGTATGGCACAGCATACAGCTTTGTGGCCCAGAGTTAGTAGCACTAACTAAAAATTTGTAGGATGAATAAATCAGATTAGAAAATGGTCTTTTTTCATGCATAATTTGTTACTTTTTAAAAAGATTATTCATTGACTATATTGAGTTCTGAGGCATAAATATTATTGGTAACACAGGACAAATTGACCAAAGGAAGTTTTTATCTATATCTTCAAAGAAGTTACAGTCTGCATGAACAAGGAGTAAGACAGACATCCCCACGATTATTAAATATTAAATTACAAGGAACGCAGCGCTGACAGGCATGTAGTATGCAATGCTCAGCAAATCTAGTGTTTTAGAGATAGAGCTACCTTTCCCTCAAAATGGAGTTCCCTGGTTTCCACCCCTATCTTGGGAACCCAGGACATTTCTTTATTTTAGCAATTGAATGAGCTAGGCTTTGAAAACAAGGGCCTCTAGAACCTTCCTAGCAGGTCAGCTAATGTCCATTTTGATTGAATGGTTTACTTGTCATCTCAGCTGTCGAACTTTTTGCACGTCATTCATTAAGGTGCACATTATAAAGACTACAAGAGTTTGCAAGAAATATTAGAAAGTCAGGTGAAATGAATAAATCAAGAAGTCATGGTGACGCTTGTTTTTTTGGGTAAAAATAATTGCTAATGATGAATTAGTCATATTCATCACAGATGTGTGAGTACATCTAAATTTTTTATTCTAATACTAACTTTGGATTTCAGCTTGCAATTGCCCAGCACATAGTAAATTACTAACCTAACCCTGGCTTTGCTATTATAATTAACAGCCTTGGTTAAGTCATTGTATTTCCTGGGTTTATTTTCATTCTTTGTGAAATAAAGAGACAGAAAAATTGTATCACTTAAAATGATTTCTGCTTCAGGTGACAGAAAAAATCTATTCAATTTGCTGAAGAACTAAGAACTGGGAATCTATAAAGAGAAGTCCACGAGTAGGACAGTCCTCAGGTAGTTGTATAAGTGAATATCTTGTCTCCATGTGTCTATAATTGTCTTGGCTCTGCTCTCCCCATGTGAGGACTTCATGGTCAATGCAAGCAGAGTAAAAGGAATATTCTCCCCTCACCTCTCAAATCGATTGTCCCTAATTTCTGGCCATAGTAGAGTCACATGCTCCTGTCTAAACCTGCACCTGTCAGGGTGAATAGGACTGGTATGATTATATAGCAGCCTGTCCCATGCCTGAAGATGGTCCAGCTTTCCTTGAAAATGGCCAGAAAAGGTCAGGAGTACCTAATGGAAACTGAGAAACCAAGATTTTGCTAGGAAGAAGGAAGGAGATTGTAAATACTGTGCAGACAATTATGACTCTCTTTTTAGGAAATTAAAAGGTTGAACCCTCTCCCCAAATATTTCTCCCTCCCTGTTTCAAATAGTGCTTGCTCACACTTAATCGCTCAACACTTGCAGACAGGATTGATCTATTGTATATCAGACACTGTCCAGAGGAAGGCAACTAAATAGATCAACTGAAGTGTGTTCTTATGCCAGTCTTCTCTTCTCTACTTCATTGCTTTTGGGAGATGTAAGAGGAAGGGTGGGCTAGTTCAGTTACCTATTGCAAGGTACTATTAATGTCAGAGATCATGAGCTTAACTCCCATATTATCATAATTGCATTCTTCTTGGTTTTTCATTTACCAACAACTCATCAGGTGCTGAGAAGAGTCCCTGGGGGATAGTAGCAGATGTGGCTGCTACTAGGGGGGTAAAATTCAGTTGTTAGGATTCCAGACAGGTTGCTTGTTAGCCAGCACTGTAAAATAAGTGAATTATCTTCAGTTAGCCACACTGACTCACTGTCTCCCCACGAAGTGGCACATTCAGAGAGGATTAATGAGGGCGTTGAAGAAGTAGAGGAAAGAAATCAGCTGACTAGCCATGCCATGTGCTTAGTTTCTTTCCCTTGGACATTATGATTCCATTTGCTGGTTTGTGTCCTGATCTATTCCTGATTTATTCCTGGTCCTAACATGTGTCTTTCCTCTTAGGTCTATGAAAAAGTTGCCTCATTAATTAGAACACTGATTTTCTAACCAAGTATCAGATCTTAAATTATTATCTGCAGTTGGCAATGGATTCATGGACCAACTCAAATCAATTTGATGTCCTCTGTACTGCCAGGGAAGGTTTAAGAGACTAACACCAAGCAGTTGCTCAATAAAGGTTTTTTTTTTTTTTTTTTTTTTGACAGGCAGAGAGTTAGACAGTAAGAGAGAGAGAAAGAGAGAAAGGTCTTCTTTCCGTTGGCTCACTCCCCTAATGGCCACTATGGCCGGCGCTGCGCTGATCCGAAGCCAGGAGCCGGGTGCTTCTTCCTGGTCTCCCATGCGGATGCAGGGACCCAAGCACTTGGGCCATCCTCTGCTCCCCTCCCGGGCCACAGCAGAGAACTGGACTGGAAGAAGAGTGACCGGGACTAATACCCCCCGGCACCCCAACCGGGACTAGAACCTGGTGTGCTGGTGCCACAGGTGGAGGATTAGCCAACTGAGCCACGGCGCCGGCCAATAAAGGGTTCTTAAGCTGATATTTTCCCTCCCCCAAGAAGATGTCTGCATTCTCCTGTGAGATTCACACCATGACAGTACACCTCATATTCAGCTTGTTATGTATACAGGTGGCTATTTGAACAGTTTTCTGCAGAATATGTTTCAGTTTGAGAAGAACTGTTTTAGTATGCACTAACTTAACATACACAGCCTGAGTCATAATCCTGGAAACCTGATTTTTGTCTTAGCTACAGGTTGCAGACTTATAGTTGGATAAAGAATCACAATATTATAAGATGTAGGGGACTGGCATTGTGGTATGGCTGGTTAAGCTGGCAGTGCTTACAATGGTAGCATCCCCTTTCTGAGCAGGCAGGACTTGAACCTTCCCATTCAGCTCAGTGGCAATGTGCCTGGGAGAGCAGTGGATGATGGCCCAAGTGCTTGGGGACCTGCTACCCTTTTGGGAGACCTGGATAGAGTTGCATACTCCTGAATTTGGCGTGGCTCAGCCTAGACCATAGCAGCCAACTGGGGAGCGAATCAGCAGAGAGAAGATCTTTCTCTCTGTCTCCTCCCCATCTCTCTCTGTCAGCCTACCTTTCAGAAAAATAAATAAATCTTGGAAAATGGCTTTTAAGTATCATCCTAAAAATAGTCAGCCTTATGTGTTTTTGAATAGTTTCCAAACCTTACATGATTTATTATTTTATTTCCTCACTTTTCTCTTTTGGATTGAGGGTTCTTGTTTGTTTTTTAATAATTCCAACATTTCTCACTTGTTGGTTTTCAGCTATAACTCTTTTAGTTATATAACTCTTTAGTGTATATTGTTTTTTATTTTTCATAATTTACTTCCAAGTAATTTCTGTCTTCTCAGTTTTCATGCAATTGTCATGCATTTTATTATATATGTTATGAAGGAAAAACTACTTGGTTATTAATTTTGTTGCTAACAATGAATTAACTTTGGCAATTTAAAAATTAAGAAGCAATCTCTTTCATATTTATCTGATAGTCACCATTTTTGCTGTTGTTTGTTAATTTTTCTAGGTTTTTACTTGTTATCATTTCCAACCTAAGGGACTTCCTTCAATATTTTTTGGAAGGCAAGTTTGCTGATGATAATTTTTCAGCTTTCAGATGATTGAAAAAATTATATTTTCTATTTTTGAAAGTTATTTTCATGGAGTACAGAGTATTACATTGCCATGTGTCTTTTATTTTTGTGTGTGTGTGCTCATTAAAAATACTCCTGCACAACTTCTGGATGGAGTTTTCAGTAAGAAATATGCTATCATTTTTATATTTGTTCCTGTGTATAAAATGTGCCTTTTTCTTGGGTGACTTTGTGAGAGGTTTTTTTTTTTTTTTTTTTTTTTTTTTTTTTTTTGACAGGCAGAGTGGACAGTGAGAGAGAGAGACAGAGAGAAAGGTCTTCCTTTGCCGTTGGTTCACCCTCCAATGGCCGCCGCGGCCGGCGCGCTGTGGCCGGCGCACCTCGCTGATCCGATGGCAGGAGCCAGGAGCCAGGTACTTTTCCTGGTCTCCCATGGGGTGCAGGGCCCAAGCACCTGGGCCATCCTCCACTGCACTCCCTGACCACAGCAGAGAGCTGGCCTGGAAGAGGGGCAACCGGGACAGAATCCGGCACCCCAACCGGGACTAGAACCTGGTGTGCTGGCGCCGCAAGGTGGAGGATTAGCCTAGTGAGCCGTGGCGCCGGCCGAGAGTTTTCTTTTTATTGTTTATAGTATGCTGTTTAGTTGTGGTACGTAGCAATATAATTTTGCTCATGTTTCTTGTACTTGGAGTTGGTGGAGCTTTTTGGGTAGGTCTATACTTTTTATCAAAACTACAAAATTCTTGGTCATAGTTCTTCAAATTTTTTTTCTGTCCTGCCTGTTTGGTGACTCTAATTATACACATATATATTAGCTGCTTGAAGGTATGCCACAGCTCAGTGATCCTCTGTTCATTTTCCTCCAGTATTTATTTCTGTTCCTTATGTTGGTTAGTTTCTTTTGCTATGTGTTCAAGTTCACTGATACTTTCTTTTGCATTTTCTAATATGCGCTAATTATACCTAGTTAAATTTCTGGAAAGTATTACATTTATTATTGCTAGCAATTTAATTTGTTTCTGTGGTATCATTGTTATTTCTATTTAACATTCACACTCTTTCCTGTGCCATTTAGAATACATGGACTATAGTCATGATTGCTTTCATGTCCTTATACACTAATTGCATCAAGTATGGCCTTTCTGGATCTTTTTCCATTGATTGATCTTTCTTAGCATGTGTCTTATTTTCCAGTTTCTTTGCATATCAGGTTGTTTAATTTTTTTACTTATTTAGTTTATTTGAGAGGCAGAGATAGAAACACACACACACACACACACAGAGAGAGAGAGAGAGAAAGAGAGATAGAGAGAGAGAGAGCGAGCTATCACCCACTAGGTTCACTCCCAAATGCTGGGATGGTCAGTTCTAGACACAGCAGAAGCCAGGTGTGTGAACCCAGTCTGGGCCTCCCATGAGGGTGGAGCAATCTAACTCCCTGGGTCAGCAGATGCTGCCTCCTATGTAGCACATTAGCAGGAAGCTGGAACTGGGAGTGGAGCTGTAACCAGAACCCAAGCACTACGACATGGGAGGTTAGTTTCCCAACTGCTGTCTTATTCGCAAAGCTAAATGCTCACCCTTTTTCAGGTAGTTTTTGTGGATGACTCATTCTGAATTCTATTTTGTTGGATGCCAGATATATTTTTATTGCCAGACGCACTCTTGAACTTTATTCAGGGCTTCAGTTAAGTTGCTTGGAAACACCTTGATTCTGTAAAGGCTTGCTTTTAGATTTTGCTAGGTGAGACCAGAGAAGAGTTTAGTCTAGAGCTAATATCCTCCACTCCTGAGCCTATGCCTTTCTGTGTACTCCACTTGAATTGTGAGGACTTTTATTTCTTGCATGGGAATATGACTGAAAGCATCCCTGTTTGTGCGCCAAGTATTTTTCTCAATGATACTTTTGAGTAGTTTCATCTCTCACCATGGGCAGTTCCTTCACAGGCTTTTGCTGATCAGTCATAGTTGAAGGCTTAAGGGGAGCAATCTACAGATCTTTGAGACTCACTTGCCTCCTCCCTTTCTCTCTCTGGATTACTCCTCCCTGGAAATCTTCCCTGTGAACTTCAGTCATTTTGGATGCCTTCTCAATTCCAGGAGACTACTGGGCATC